>NC_061111.1:70834395-71025065 GCF_002878395.1 Capsicum annuum
TCCACCTATGCCTAAGATGTGCATGTAAGGTATTTGTGAAAATACCTTACATGCACATCTTAGGCATAGGTGGATTCATCAAGATTACAAATATTCAACCACCAATTTTACATATTTATACATTAAATACCACCATATCCCCACACAAAACATACAAAGATCCCATCTTAGGCATCATCAAACTCCAACCACATGAACATCAACCACCACCAACATAAACATCATAATACATAATTTAAAAGATGGTTCTTGAGCTTCATGGACGAAATGAGTCCATGAATCAACTCACGCATACTTTAGAAGGAAGATTCTTGATGATTGACGGAGGAATTTCCTTTAAATTGGATCTTCAAGCTTAATTATGTAACCCTAGTTATTTTTCTCTTTTAGTTCTCTTGGATGATGAACTTAAGATGTTAGTAGGGTTGCAATGTAATTAGGAGCTATATATTTTGTAGGGTTAGGTTTAGGGATGTGTAAGGAGTGTTAAAAGACTTAATTACCCTCAAAATAACTCAAAACAGAGTGTTTAAGTCAATTGAAACCATAAGATATACACCGCATATGATATTGCATATATTTGCATAAGCGCCGTATATGATATCACCTAAATTTACATAGGCGCTGCATATGATATCACCTATATCTACATAGGCACCGTATATGATATCGCCTATATTTACATAGGCACCGCATATGCTATCGCATATGCTTTCCAGTGGCCATGTGCGATTGGTTAGGCGACGCACTCTACTTCGCAAAGCCATAACTCCTAGCTCGGGTGTCAGATTTTGATGAAATTGGTATCGTTGGAAAGCTAATTCAATTCTCTATAATTTGGTGGGCAGAAATATGCAGAAATACCACATTAACATCAAGTTATACTCGTTCAAATATGACCCTTACGAAATCGAACACTAAAACTTGATGGATTCAAAAACTCTTAGCTTGTATTACCTTAAGTGACTCATATGAACATTCTTAACGAATCATAAGTTATGTTATCGCTAAGATACTCATTGTAAGTCATGTACTCAAGTATGAATCACAGGATAGGAGATTTCATATGTAGGAAAAATGGTTCGTCTCCTAGCTTAGAAATATGCAGGGTATTACAGTAGTGAAGAGTTATATCGCAGTCTCTGAGAAGCTCAAGCCATCTCTTCTTCTTGAGATTAAACTCTTTATGAGTGAACACATAATGTAGACTCTTATGATCAAAAAATTATCCATGTGAACACCATACAAATAACACCACCATATTTTCAAAGCAAACACAACTTCCAACAGCTCCTAATCATGAGTAGGATAGTTCCTCTCATGCACTTTTAACTGTATGAAAGCATAGACAATCACCTTCCCATGCTGCATCAACAGACAACCAAACCTTACCCAAGATGCATCAAAATAAACCACAAACCCATCATTGCCTTCCGATAAAGTCAAAATTGGATCCGAAGTTAGCTTATCCTTCAACTTCTCAAAACTCCCTTCACAAGCATCCGACCAAGAAAACTTGACCTTCTTCTGAGTCAACTTTGTGAAAGGAGTAGCTATCGATGAAAAGCTTTCCATAAACTGCCTATAATACCCAGCTAAATCTAAGAAGCTCCGAATATTGGACGGAGTTATGGGTCTATGCTACCTTTTCACCACAGCAAATTTTTGTGGATCCACCATGATCCCCTCACTAGAAATAATATGACCCAAGAAAGTTACAGCGTTTGACCAAAACTCATATTTAGAGAACTTGGCATACAACTGATGATCTTTTAAGGTCTGCAACACCACACCTGATTAGCATGATCCACCTCACTTTTCGAATAAACCAGAATGGCATCAATAAACATAATAACGAAGAGATCTAAATACTGATGAAAAACCTTATTTATCAGATCCATAAATGCCGTCGAAGCATCTGTCAACCCAAATGATATTACCAAAAACTCAAGGTGCCCATACCGAGTATGAAAAGCCATCTTAGGGATATACACCTCCCTAATCTTTAGCTGATGGTACCAATATTGAAGATTTACCTTAGAAAAGAACTTGGCCTTGCAAATGATCAAATAGATCATCTATCCTTGGAAGAAGATACTTATTCTTGATCGTCACCTTGTTAAATTGCCTATAGTCAATACATATCCGAAGGGAACCATCCTTCTTGAGCACAAACAATACCGGTGCACCCCACAAAGATACACTAGGATGAATAAACCCCCTTATCCAGAAGATCCTTAAGTTGCACCTTGAGTTTTCTCAACTCAGTTGGAGCCATTCTATATGGAGTAATAGAAATTGGATGTGAAATCAGAACTATATCAATACCAATCTCGATTTCCCTATCCAGAGGAACACCAGGAAGATCATCCAAAAAGACCTCTGGAAACTCATTAACCACTGGAACTGACTGGAAAGAAAGACCTTTGACTTAGAACTTTTAACCTAAATAATGTAATAAAGAAAACCTTTGGAGATTAACCTCCAAGCTCTAAGATAAGAATAAATCTTCCCCTAGAAGCTAAAGAACCACCCTCCTATTCTATAACCTGCTCACCAGGGAACCTAAAGATAACCCTACAGGCTCGATAATCCAAGGACACGTAACAAGAGTGCAACCAATTTATACCAAGAATGACATTGAAATCCACAATACCCAACTCAAATAGATCCACCAAGGTCTGCTTTCCACCAACAGATATCACACACTCCCTATAGACTCTCTTAGCAATAACCAAGTCACCTACTAGATAGAAACAATAAAAGAATCTAAATAGCTTCAGAATCAAAACCAAAATATACAACCACATAAGGAGTCACATAGGAGAGAGTGGACCCTGGATCAAAAAAATAATATATGTCACAAGAGAAAAGCTATAATGACATCAGGTGATGCCTCAAATTCCTATCGAGATACCAAAGCATACAACCTATTCCGACCAACATTAGAACCAGAAGCAGTAACAGAGGTAGATGCAACACCACTAGGTGTAGGTGTGGAAGATAAAGTCATAAGAATCTTATTCGCCCCTATATCAACTTTATTAACTGGACAATCCCTGAGCTTATGGCCTGCCTATCTGCACTTGAATCATTTATCCCTTCTTTCAGCACAATAACCTTGATGAGGATGACCTCAAATTTGATAAGAAGGGCATAAAGAAACTGACTAACCTCTGCTTTCCTGAGATTGGGTGCCCTGTGCTTAGATATTGTCACCACCTTAATGATGCCTGTCGCCTGACTGGTAAGGAGCACTAGCAGAAAAGAATGAACCAGAACTCCCTTTGTTCTTTTTCTTCCATTTGCCATCATCCCGACCACCCTGAGACTGAGCACTTTCCTAGTTAGAAAACCTACCCCTCTTACCCTGCCGATCTCTGAACTCTACCTATTTCCTTTTCTCATTATCTACCTGCTTCATATGAATAGTTAACCTAGAGATGCCCATATCTTTAAGCAAGATAGTCTTGCTCTCCAGAGTAAAATCCTAATACAACCCAAAAGCAAACTTCCTCATTCTTTCTCATATATTAGCCACTAAATTGGGAGCATACCTTGACAATTGGTGAAACTTCAAGGCATATTCCTTGACAGATATCCTCCCCTGCTTGAGGTTCACAAACTCATCCATCTTTGCTTCCCCTAACTCTTGTGGAAAGAAATGATCCAAAATGGCCTTAGAAAAAGTATCCTACAAGACTGATTCTTCTACATCACCCCTATCTATGTCCTACTCTTCATACCACTGATATACAACATCTTTGAGCTGATAAGCTACAAAATTTACCCCTTCCACATGGGTAACCTGCATCACCAAAATATCTTTTCCATTTTATCCAAGAAGCCCTGTGGATCCTTCTTCACCTTTACTCAGCAGATAAAGCACTAATCATACCTTGCTTAGCCTAAGCAACGACCATTTAAGCAATAACATAAATAGACTGATAGAATTCTACATTAGTCACCTTGCCTTGAGGAGGACTAGTAGAAACTGGTAGAACTCCAAAACTATCAAGGATAGGACTATGAGATTAAAGATGAAACCCTAAAGTAGGATGCACCCCTTCAGCATTACCCCCAGATGGGATAGAAGAATTTTCTTATATTTCAGATCTACAAGGCATGATCTGATAGACGAACAAACAAGGATTAGAGAAGATTCCAGGACTGAGACACCAAGCTTGAAAATTGAATACCAAGAAATTAGAACATTTATAAGTGCCTTGTAGCCTCTTCCTTATGAGTGTAGCACGCTACACACCATTAAAAGAGACTATACTCGACACGGCTTTATGGACTCCCAACTGACCATGAATCTAGACTCTGATACCAACTTGACACAACCTAACTAGGGCCTTATCATAATAGGTGTTCCAAGTTCGATCGGGACCGAAGACAACCCCCATTACCCAACCTAACTTTCAACTGCCTACCCTAAGTTAGCTGAATTTTGAGCATATAACAAGATAGTGTAATAGCTTACATGAAGACTCTGGGTAGGATCACAACCATGATCGGCCCAACCAAGTCCAACCATCCCACACCAACTATCCAACCGTACAAAACCATACCAAAGGCCATAAACCATGCCATAACCAAATAAGTTCCAAAACATAATATAATTAATCCTAAAATAAAATACAACGAAACAACCAATAATATCGTCCAATAATGTTATCCCACTAGCTTATTCCAATTCTAAGGATGACACCAATACCGATCCCACCTATTCCAACCAATAGCAGTACCACAAAACCTCTAACTAAAAGAGTAATAAAATTGGGTTAGGACATACCCACAACCATGGAGAAAACCAATATCCAATATAAAATCAAAGTGTTTAGAAATATCTATAACATGAAATAGAGCCTTTTGAAAGGATGGAAGCTCACTACTTCAATCCAAATGCTGATTCCAGAGTCAATCACTATGTAGGAGGAGTAGAATGGCTAGTTTTTGCATAGCGTGGGAATACAACCGCCAGTATATGAGTTAGTAGGAGAACATTAGTATGATCTCAAAGGATAAAATAATGCCATTTATAAAGCCAAGTAAAACCATCCATATGCACACAACTATACATATATATTTATATATAGAACCAACACGATCAAACTAATGATTCTATGAGACCACCAACTGAGTAAGCATGTGAATATACTAACAGAACTCTGCATTAGAGATGTCTCCCTAAGGTGGCTGATCATAAGTATCACTATCCCAAGATAATCAAGGATGACTAGTGGGGACTGATGGAACTCTACGTAGAGCAGTACAAATAGGACCAAGGACCCTAGACCAAGTCTACACTCTATAAAAAAGGTGAATTCCCTCCACATTTTCCTTAGGTAGGATAGAGGGTGTGAAAGAGTTTCTATGAATGTTGGATCTTTAGGGAGGCATGATCTAAAATATGAGTAAGCCAAGAGATAGAGAAGTTTCAAGACAACTAGACTCTATAGCTCCAAATAAAACACAAGAAAGGGAAAAATTTCTAAATTCCCTATAGTTTTCCTATTATAAGTGTAGCTCGCTACACACCCATAAAAGGAAATCTACTCGACATGAATTTGTGGACACCCAATGAACCTGAACCATGCTCAGATACTAGGCTTTTCATGACCCAAACTGGGGACTAGTCATAATAGGTATCTTAATCCCACCATGAGTCGAAGACCACCCCCTTAGCCTAACGTCCAGAACATAATAAATGAATATAAGAAAATACAACCAAATAGTCATAAGAAGAATAGATAATCAAATATAGACTCTATGAGTTAAAACAAGTATCTAACTCACACTTGTCCACAAATGCCTCTAAAACTAGAATATCAACTAAGTAGGGACTTGACCCTAACTATGACATAAGTATCCAAAAAGAAATATTCATGGAATAAAGAAACCAACGAATGTCAGGGCCTTCAAAAAGAATGGAGGCTTGCCACTTCACAGCAGATCCATAAGGATACCAAGTTACCTAATGCTGCACAACAGCAATAAAAAAGCTTTTGGACCTTACATCATGAAATGATGTAGCCTTCAAGGATGGTCAGTAGGATAAGCACTTGCATGTAACTCAGGGAAAGTGACAAAATAATGTCAACGCCATAAACCAGTCAAAACAATATGCACAATAATTAAATATACATATATAGGATGCCAGGATAAGGACAAGGGTCATGAACATGTGAGTTTAAACCATTAACCTTAACTATGTCCGTACTAAAGGCACCTATGAGCTATATGGGTTCAGCTCCCCCTGTTGAAAGGGCCCAATGAGTGTTTAGCTACACAAACCATGGAATTTGAAAGAAGGGATAAAGAAACCAAGGCTTTAGCCATTTAAAAATATAATGTGTGAACTAAGTACACAGTCATATAGACCCTCACGCTGGCAAACGTGGTTTCCAGCGTTAGTTCCTTCGGTACTACATCTTCACAGTGAGATACATAATTTCCTTTAAGCACAATTTAAAATAGTTTGCACATAATTCCAACCATTAACAAAGGAGTATTATATTAAGGAATTTACCACTTGGTATAATTATACCAATTATTTTTACAAGCTCATATAATCATGCCAAACCAATCCATGTAACCAGGCGACTCCCAAGTTCCATTATAAAATTAAAACCATAGCCACCAAGGCCCTTTTAAATCCATTTTAACCAATTATACACATAATGCAATGCAATGGATTAATAAATAAGTTGAATTATGTAATTATTCATGTCTAAAAGCCAAATTTACAAAGTGGGTTGGGGATAATGTTATTACCAAGCCAAAAAGTCATCAATTAGGGGAAACCCATGTTTTCCATTTCAATTCCTATAACAATGCACCCAGTCATTCCAAAAACCATAAATTTAAAATATAAATCATCAATTTAAATCATGAGAAAAGTAGTTCAACTGGATACCAATCAAAACCCTTCAACCTAATTTTAAACCAATCAATTTAAAACACATGGATAATTATTAAATAAGTGCCACAATATAAAATTAAAGTTTGGGAATAAGATACATGATTGAAATACATAAGAAATTAAAGTCAATTCAAAGTTTGGAGCTCGGATGATAAATTCATTATAAAACCCTTGAATGCTCTTGGGTTTTGAGTTTAAGAGAGAAAGAGAATGACTTGATCCTTAAAAATTGAAGAAAATAGGGTTATTTTATGTTTAAGGGTCGTACAAGGGGTAAAATGACCAAAATCCGCTCACCCCACATGAAAAAAACAAAAACTGAATAAATTTACATAGCAGCATGGCACACCAATATTGTGGAGGCTAGCCTCCGTGCCATGCTGCTATTATGGAACTCTAGTGGCATAGTACGTCACTATCATAGAGGCACACTACCTTAGAGTTTCAAAATATCCTAGAACCCCTTTTGAAAATTTTCTAAAATACCCCTTTAACACCCCTAAATATAATTCAAGTCAAAAATCGACATTACGAATGTGAGAGGGTCAAAAGTAAAATCATTAAAATTTTGAGGGGTAGTACCCTTAATCTTCTTAGGATCCACATATAATACCCTCTTATACACCACATGTCCCAAGAATGAAACTGAACTAAGCCAAAACTCACTCTTCGATAACTAGAAATAAAGTTGCTCAATCTTCAAAGTTTAAAGCACAATCCTGAATTATTGTTCGTGCTCCTTCCTTTGCAGTAGTATATCAAAATATTTTAAATGAATAAAATAACATAAGAATCAAAATAAGGTCTAAATACTTCATTCATCACCCCTATAAAGGATGTTGGGACGTTCATTACCATAAAAAACATCAACAAGAACTCGTATTGGATATAACAAATCTTGAAAACTCTTTTAAGGATATTCTTTACCGTAATCTTTAGTTTGTGGTAAATGAACCTCAAGACGATCTTTGAGAATAACAATGCACCCTAAAGATGAATACTGGGAATGAAAATATAAGCCTCCAATCTAACCCAAGATTTTTTTATGTGGAGATAGTCTGTCCATGCCCAAGATAATATTGACACCAAACATATCCAAAATTACCAAATCATACCCTTTAAAGTAAATACACAAATACAATAAACCTATTCGACTATTAAAAATGAGCCACTTGTAATAACCCTCTAGGTCATTTTTCATATTTCTACTTATTTTCACCATTAGAGCTTTTCTATAATTGTCCTAAGTTATTTATGACTTGTTGGGACTTATAGTTCAATTATCAGGCAGTCTGTTTGGTTTTAGAGCCAATTTCCTATTTAGAAGTCTTTGTTGGTTCTAAATAGCCATCGGATAAAAAATTTAGTAAAATGATCTCAGATGTAAATTTTGACTTTGACAGCACTCTGAAATATCAAATTTAGGCTAGGTAGACCTTTGGATTGGGTCCTGATGCACCCGAGCTCATTTTGACCAATTGGTCAAAAAGTTGGAAAATTAAAAATATGGGTGTGAGATCCATAGTTGGTAGAAAAGATCTCAAATGGAAAATCTGACTTCTTCATTGCATTTGGAACACTGAATTTAGGGGTGTTACATAGTTTATTTTTGTATATCAAATTTTGAATAAATCTTGAGGCCTTAGCAAAAACTTGGAAAATTTCAAAGTCTCAGCTGATATCAGGTGTTCAATGGACACAGTGCAATTGCACCAAGTGTATGGCAATTTCCACATCTACTCATGAGGTCATATAGTGTGATTGCATACCTGGGTGTCTAATTACAGCACCTAATTACCTGGTATAGGTATAAATAACCTTTTTTGGCCGATTTTAGCTAATTTGTCACCCATACCTTGGGAACAAAAGCCCTAATAAGTGGATAACTCAAAATTGAGTCTTTTCAGTGATTTGGGAGCTTGATTAACACCTATTTATGAGATTATCAACTGAATTAAATTCCAATGATTTCTTGGTGAATTTTCTTAGTTCTTGACCAAAACCCTAAATAGCTTAAGGCTTGATTTTATCCCTAAACTAGCTTTTTTTCACCCATTATTGAGGGTTATGAGTCCTCAGTCATGTATGAACATTAGGGTGACCTCAAAAATATGATTTCCAAAAATAGGACCAACTTAGGGATTTTGATGTCCCAAAGAACTATGGTGCAATATAGGTATTGTTATTCTCATATTGATGAGTAGAATATAATTTTAATAGCGTGATGGCAGTTTGGGATTATGAAGTGAAGACATACATTTGATGAATAATGTAAAGATTTGTAGTTTGGCATTGGGGTAGGCTTCTGTCTACTCTTCTTAGTAAGATGATGCGTGTTATATATTCCATGTGGATGTGAATGTTAAGATTGATATTGGGTAGAATGACTTAGTCTTGATTATTGAAGTATGGGGATTAGATGAGGGTTTTGACCTGTAAGGTGAAATACTTATTACACTTATAGAATTCTTTTGCCTTCTACTTAGATTAAGTTAATTCGCAGAATGGATATGAAATGATGTGATGTGGTTTAAACATTGGAAGCATGCTTAGTATGATTAGCCTTATTTGGACTATTCTAGTGATTTTAAAACCATAATTTAGGTGGAGTTGACTTAATTTCTCATGTTCTAGGTGAAATTCCTATCTTAGGATTGTGTATGGCTTATATACCATTAAGAAGTGAAATTAAAAACCTTAGCCTAGTCCGAGGCATAAATTGCCTAAAAATGGAACTCAGGAATTAGAAGTGGGTTCTTCCAATCCACCTTAGACCAAGACTTGTGTTAGCCCATGTGGACTTATTTATGGATGTTAGGCATAGTTGAGACTAGTAAGCATTTATGGTAAGGTTACTCTGTGACTTGGTGAGCCATGTTGGTATTTTCCTGGATAATGATTAATGGCTCATTTCTATAATATTCCTCAAAGATGTGATATTTGGCCTATAGAGATGATACTCCTCATAGTTATGATATATGACTTATAGATATGAAATGCCTTACATATGTGATATGCCTCATAGTTATGATTTATGGCCTAGTGATATATGATGCCTCCTAGATGTGACATAATTACAATTATACCTTAAACCTTATAAATATGTTATGCCTCATAGTTATGCTATGGCTTATAAATATGAGATGACTTACAAATATAACCAATAATATGAGTTTTGTATATGTATGTGGGCCTAAGGCTGTAATAATTATGATGTTGTAATTATTCTGAACATGTTATTGGGCCAAAGGCCATGTTATGAGATTAGTTGGATATCTGATAAGTGTTCATCCTTGCAAAGGGTGAGGTTGTATTTTATGTATATATTCATGCTTGTGGTTCCATTATTTGAATACTAGTGATGGAATGAATAGATTTGGTACATTCATGATCATTAATTTGGTGAATGATGCGATTCTATCTAAAATATGATCTTATTATTGATCTTCCTAAACAAGGGTTAAAGCCCACGTTTCACTTAAAAACAAATTTCTTCATAATAATAATTGTCTGTCTTAATAAAAAACTTATTTGTAAAAGAAGTTACTAATGATGTTTTAAAGATTTGATCGAGACATATTTTGGTCTATGATTTGACACTACTAATTACTCTGATAGTGAGATATTTTGATTCTTTCTACACTTTTATAATGATTTGGTACCAAATTTCACTTTGAGCAAAGGATTTATAGATTTATACTCTTTTTCATGACTTGAGTTCGTACACCCATTATATCTACATATGCATCTCTCTGGTATGGAACGAAGAAAGATATTGTATTAATGATATAAATCTTGAGTAAAAATTGATGAAAAATTTTAGTATTGATGTTATATATATATGTGTTGATGATTATGATGATACTGATATTGATACACAGCAAGGCCAGAGGATATTACAATGATGATATTGATTTCCAACAAGGTTGGAAGATGATAGTGATGATATGCCTAACACGGTCGAAGAATGATTACATTGATGTGCCTATGTGTACATCTATTGGTTTGAGTTTGGCTAGCCCTATGTATGGTAATAACCTATACCCGACAAGGCCGGAGGATGATTATGATGATGATGGTTATGATGATGATAATTATGATGATGGTTATGATGATAATGGTTATGATAGTGATAGATATGATGATGATATTATGATATTGATTATGCTCACTGGTTTGAGTCTTGATATGTATTATGATACTTGGATCGATTATTGTATTTTGACTTTTGTTGCATTCATTCTTGCATGTGCATTTCCTATCACCAGTTTGAGCCTATATCTATCATTCTATTTGCGAGGGGGGGTTGAAAAGGTATAGGTGATGACTATGCCTTATGGTGTGTTGTCTATAGATTGAACCTTTTGAGCCTGAGGCGGTGGGGGTATGTGATAGGTTTGGCTAGGTATTTGATTGTCTGGACTAGCCGTTACTTGCATTGTTTTGATATTGTTATTGTCATTATTATGGCTAGTTTATGACAGATTGGTTATTGTTTTGGTATTGAGATTCGAGGTATGATTTTGTCCCTTTTATCTTAAAATTTCATTATTATGAATGATTTGGCATATGAGTTAGAAACCCTCAGTGTGTTAGTACTAAATCCTGCTAGGATTATGAGATCTTAAAGTGAAGATATGATGATTTTGGTTGTTCTTTGAGTTAACTTTGTTTATAAATGTATATATATAAATAGAGAGAGAGAGAGAGATTTGTATGTAGCGATGGTATTACTGTATTACCATATATCCCTTTCTTCCTTCATTGATATAGATTCTATATCATTTATTAGCCTTGTATATTTTTATATATATCTTTATTTTGCTCTTTAATTATATATTGGCCGGGGGTACACAATTTAGCATTGAGAATCCTGAGTATGGCTAGAATAGGATAGTTCATCCTAGATATTTCAGCCTTGTTATGCTAGTTTAGTGGCTATGAGTAGTGTAGTTGCCCTTATTATCTCACTAGCTTTATTATTTGATTACTAGACACATGGGTGCAAATTTTATTTTGTTGATATGTTATATGTATATGCATTATCTTTGGAGCTCAGTTGGCAGTTGCTTACTGAGTACCACATGTTTGGAACTCATACTACACTTTTGCAGCCTACAGATCATAGTACGGGTTATCATTGTTGATGTGTGCGTCGTGTGAAGAAGCTATGGTTCAGTGACTTAGAGTGAATTTCTGATGTTTGGAGTAGTACTTACCTCCCTTTTATGTATTAGACTAGTCTCTATATTGTATTCATATATGGTGTTATTTGTATATTCATTTAATACCTCTTTTGTATCCTTGTTATATTAGAAGCTCTTATACTGATACCACCAGGTTTTGGGACTATATTATGTATTTGATCTATTATTACATCTATTCCACATTATTTCCTTTATCTATTTGGGTTGTCCATTACTAGCCATTCCAGAATACGGGTTCGGCTTGCCTATTGGTGGGATATAGTAGGTAATCTGAAGTGATTTTATGCACTTCATTATCATTATTCTGGCTTATTTTTCCTTTTTTTGAGAGCAACTAGTGTGCTTAACATATTCATATTGATATAAATAAGCATCTATGTGTCCAAGTACGTGATCACAATGTTCAAAGTATTTTTCAAACAAGTTTGTGCTTAATTGAGTCATTCAGAGTTCAACCCGAAAAACTAGTTTTACTAGCTTGAGATAGGTGTGTGTCTAGTTGGTTTTGTTGGATTCTAATGTATTTAATTTGTTCAAAATATTATAAATGTGTAATTATGAGTGGAATAACTTGTTTTTAATGTGGAAAGTTTAATTTGATTAACTCAAGAGTTGGAATAATAAATGGAAGATCATTTTGAATTTGCCTTATCTTTGCTTGTGTTTTGATTCATCGTTGAGAATATTGTGTTGTTATGATCTCTAATATGTGGTGTATGATATTGTAGGAGGCTTTGTGAGCTGAATATGGTGATATATTGATGATATAAAGGCTGGGTATCCATGGGAAATACACTACGATACAAGGGATGAAAGATTGGACAATAAAGACAACCAAAATTTTAGACGCAACTTCCAATGTGTGCGTATGATGAACGTGCATCGCATGCTGTATTTCAGTGTTCCATTGCCCTAAAGAAATTTTAGAAGATGAATTCCAGTAGCTGCATGTGACGCACGCGTCGTTTCAGTGTTGCCATGCGTGCATCGCACCCTCTATTTCAGAGTATTACTGCATGCGTCGCATGCTACACTTCACAGATCCAATTTTGAGTACACATATACACAAAGTGGTTTTATATATTTTCAAATAAGGAATCTACCTGGGAGGACATGCAAAATTTCTTAATCCCACTTGAATTAGGACTATTATAATATATTTACAATACTTGGGACAATTTGGTGGGAATATTATGCATAGGTGGATAGCTGGACAACAATTATTATACTTGGACAACTTTGGGTCAAAATTGGAAGCTAGACCCATTGGCAACAACTTTGGGACAATATATATTAAACAGTGGACGCCTGGAACAGGGGGAATTATTGAAGCGGTGGAAACTATGAAAAAAAGACGGAGGATTCTACACGGTTTTATTAGGTTTATTATTTTTTATTTATCTTTTAATTTTTCGTATCATGTATTCAATTTTTGGATCGTGATTATGAATATTATCGGCTAAAAGCCCTCTTTCTCTGGTTAAAGCCAACAACATGAGTACTATTATTTTGGATTAATTTTTCTTAATTTCGTTTATCATATTTGTTGTTTGTTTATTCTTAATTTAATTATTTTATGAATTTATCACCTGTAAAATATATATATTGTTGACCTTTTAATCTGGGGAGAGGGAATAGGGAGATAGAACATGGGAATAAATAAAGTTTGGATTTTTATTCTTTTATAAAATAAAGAATTAAACTTAGCGTCTAGGACAGGGATGTACTTAGATGCCTCACTTGATTCAAACGTAGGATGATAGCTTTAATTCACTTAATTGGATTATTATATCCCTGCTCAACAATGTAGTTGTAATGTCCATATTAGGTAAAAGATTAGAGGTAGGAAAACCATAATCATACAATTAACCCTAAAATTCAACAACCAAGATAAGCAAATTAGCGGATAAAATTCAAAACATAGTATGATTGTTCGGAGTGCTTTAAACCTGGGTTTTATCCTATTGATTATCTCAAGACCTTTACTTTACGCTTTGTTTATTTTCTTTGCAATTACAAATTCCAAACTCTTTTTGGTTACTCTTGCACTGAATTAATCAAAACTATGAATTGAAATCAAATCATTGTTGAATCTTGTCTTTGTGGGTCCGATAACTCGACTTTCTTGATGGCCACTATATTACTTGGTAGACCACATACACTTGCGTGTACGCTTGGTCACTATCAGTAGGTGCCATTATGAATTGAGAAATCAGGTCGTGACAAATTAGTATCAGAGCTAGGTTAATTGTGTATTTGTGCAAGAGATAAGTGTTTAGTAGAGTCCTATGGATCGGTACAGAGACGTCTGTAACCTATCTTCGGGAGGCTATAGGGACATTCTTAGGAAATTTATATCTTGACACCTTATCATGTGTCTGCATTGATATGCGCCTCAAGAACATTCTTTGATCCTATTTTCCCCTTAATTGATGATATGAGATGGTCGATAAATGTGGATAAGACTTAGACACGTGTTTTCAAAGTTTTAACATCGCATCGTACCAGAGGGTCAGATATGGATAACAAAAATCTTCAGCGTCAGCTAAAGGATTAAGGGCGAGCTCAGATTCTGGTAGAGCTCATGAATACTTTGACCCTTTAAATTTCAATGTTGAGGATCTCGAGTTATATTGCAGATCCCTTCCAAGCAGGTTGGTATTCATGAGGGTTCTTTACTAGTTTCTGAGTACGAGATTGGGTTTATTAAGTGGGCCAGGCATATTTATATGAGTTGGACATAGTGCATGGATTTAATAGAGAATCAGCATTGCTACTCCATTTGGTGTCAGAGCATTTGATTGCAATTGGGTCTCTCTTCTCTCAAGTTATAGATTATGCGATAGCCTCAAAGAGAGCATGTATTGATACTTACATAGGTGGCATCAAGATGCCATGCCATCGGTATAGTGCTAGTGGTATTTTATATGGGAGTGGAGATCCTTATAGTATAGGTCAGCTTCACTTGCAGTTTATCAGTTCTACACTAGTAGCATTTCAGATTATGGGTGACTCTTACATCAGTCATGGGGATTATTTTAGATCAGAGTGTGTGGCACCTCAGTGTGTTCCAATATTTTTTTGTAGTTGTAGAGAGATGTGACATTTGTTCAAAGACTGCTACAAATGCGAGTTAGTGATCAGACAAAGTTGGTATGTATTCCCAACTAGCCTAGAGTTCCTAAGACAGGATATAATTATAGGAAGGATAATCATAGTAGTAGAGAGTGCTATTAGTGTTATTTGGCCAACCATTATGTCTCGATTGTAGTTCTCACCAGGTTAGAACTTCAAGAGTTTGTTATGAAAATAGAAAGATCGGTCACTAGTCTAGAAAGTGTCCCTGTCATTAGTTGATGATTCAGTTAGTCATTCTGAGTTTGGACCTGTTTAGATCATCCTCCCTAGATCCGTTAGGCATGTAGTTGAAGATTTAACCATGATTGGTGTGCTTTTATTTCTTTTATTTACCTTTTTCATTGTGTGTAGTGGGGTCTCCATAACCATTGAAGATTATATGCCTTGATGAGTTCGTATTGGTTATGTGTGCCTTGTTATTGAATTCCTGATTATATGACTACCCACTTGGTTTATTTCTTTTAGTAGTGGATGGAGTAGATCTGTTGTAATACCCCAAGAATTCCAACCGATAGTAGAACCATGCTTCAAACTCATAAGAAATAAATTTTAGTTATTTGGTAGTTTTATGATCAAGTTTGATGTGTATTAAGGCCTCAAATATGTCCTAGCTATTAGGCAAATCAAAACATCCCTTACCGATTGAATTCTTGAGAAGGATATTGGTACAGTCAACTTCAAACGAGCATATCATTTATTATACTACAACTTTTTGAGCTCATGACCCACTAACAAATATATAATTGAATTAGCTTTCCAACTATATCAATTTCGTCAAAATTCGGTATTGGGGTAAAAATTTATGGCTATTTTACAGTGAGCTATCCGGACTGCCAAAGTGCGACGGAAAGGCCGACGGACTATCACACCTGTGATGCACCATCGCCCAAACCATCGGGGACCTCCATTTAGCGATTTTAAGCCATTTTAAAAAGGATTTTTAGGTCCTTTCCACCCTTTTTAACATCTAATTACATCAAATAAAAGCACATAACTTCATATTCATTAAAAGCATCAAAATTAGGGTTCCTTTCGAGATCAACCCTCAAGAACAAGGGTCAAACCCTTTTTCAAGAAAACTCAAGAATCAAAACATCACCATTCAAGAACATTCAAGAAAAGCCTCCAAGAATATTCTTAAGGCTTCAAAAGTCAACTTTTTCCATCGAATCAAGCCAAATAAGGTATGTGGGGTTTCAACAAGAATAATTCTTTCGTTCTTTTGACCAAAAACTTACTTTAAGTTACAAATTTCTGAATTTTGATATGATTTCCACGAAATTTAAGACATTAAGTGATTTGGATATTGAGTTACATGTCTACTTTCGAATATTTATGCACATGATCATATTTTTTTTTAGATTTTAAGTTGATTTACCAATAATTACACTATCAAGCATGAACCTTTTGGTGTTTTAACATAAGTTTGAAACATGGGCTTTAAGCCTTAAAATTTATCCTTGCTATTTAAGAAGATCATGATTTTAAGCCTCCTTGATGATTTTTTTACCAAGTTTCAAGAAAGAAAGTTGATCTTTGAATCCTAAGCTAAAATAGAAATTTGTAGTATTTATGATTTAAAGCAAAGAGAAGCATAATTGGCTTTCTCTATACATCTTTGTATTGTTTTAAGGTGGATTTTCTAAAAGTTTTGAGCTTAAGTATGGGAGTAGTATTTAGCATCGAGTTGGGCTTGATTCCAAGGTCTCATGCCCCAGAACAACGAGCCACCGTAGGATTATGATTTATCCCAAGTGGGTTAATATACTAATCACTAAAGCTAAGGTTCTATTCCAATGGCAAAGGTAGAATAGCTCTCCCCAATGTGGGTAAGACATTGGACTCCATGTCAGCTTACATGGTTTATGTCGGTTAGAAGAAACTTCCAAGTTCCCAGAGTCTCCAAGTTTCTAAAGCTTTATAGTCCTAAAGTTCCCAAGTCCTTGAGTTCCCAAAGTCCTATTCTCCTCAAGATAAAAGCATAAGTTTTGAAAGTTATTGTTTTAAGATTCCTTTTTGCTTACAAACTTTGAGAATAAGAAGAGAATACAGATTTTAGAACTAAGTATAATGACTCATGAGATTTGTGCTACATGTTTAATTATTCATGATTTATGAGATTTAGATTTCAGATTTATTCAAGTTTTGTGAGTCATTTATATCACCATGCATGGTTTTATAAAGAGTAATGATATTGTTGACTTAATGCACACACCCCCATATACTCAGTACACCCTCAAAGTACTGATCCACATATATGTCTATGTGCTACATTATCTCATAATGTAGGTATAAGATATAGTAGGCACATTCAGACTCAAATAGTTGCAGATTTCAGCCAACAAGGTGATGAGTCCTCTTACTTTGGGGACTTCAGCTGGATTTATTTATGTTGTATCTTTTCTTATTCATATGTATTGATTAGCCACAGTTGGAGTAGCTTCCCAACTATTTATAGTCAGTATAGTATAGGTTTCATAGATGTCAGTTAGAGTCAGTATTGTAATTTTAGTCCCTCATTTTAGTCCCTCTCTTTAGACTTTATTAAAATGTAAAACTGGTATCACTATTATGTTTTACATATTGAAGCATTTCTCTATGTTTTCACACAGTAAACTAAGTCATTCATTAATATTTAATTAGTTACTTATTATTATGCCATTAGAAGGATTAGCTTGGGATCACTTGTGGTCCTAAGCACCGTGTGACACCATGGGATAGATTTTTGGGGCATTACAACTTGGCATCAGAGCTCAAGGTTCAAGTGTCCTATGATGTCTGTGAATCCGTGTCTAGTAGAGTGTTGCGAATGGTACGGATATGTATGTACTTTTCTTCAAGAGGCTACAAGATATTTAGGAAATATCTCTATTCTTTCAAGTCTCAGATCGTGCTATAGAAAGGTTCTCTAAGAAACTTAAATAGCTTTTCATCCTACTCTATTCAGGCCATCTCTGCCTCTCTGTTAAGGTACCATAAACTATCAAGATTAATTCTCCATAGATAATTATGGGATTATAAGAAGGCTAGAGAGTATCCTATCAGTGCTTTTGAGTTTCGAAGATTGAAGTGTTTTATCGTGCACTAAGCCCAAGTCAAATATGCTTTCAAATTCCTCCTCAGAATCCATAATGTTAATCTATACTTCTCTATCTATGTAATGTTCTGGAGATAACATGATTGGCAAGTTCCAATTTTCTCCCCTGATAATGCTCTCAGATTTTCTAGCAAAAAGTTTCAGAATGCACCCAAAGGGCTTGAGAGGAGCTCTATAGTATGTCATAAGTCCCTTAAGCTAAAAGTTATGTCCTTATTCTTATGAGTTATTCCGTTGATACAAAATTAGATATGTATTTAGATTGCCTATTGGCCTTTTTAATACAGATAATGTTCATGGGAGGAGATTGTATAAACCTAGACTGTTAAGTGTATTGTGCATTCGAGGGATATTATGAACTTCAATGTTATGATTTATGAATAGTAAAACCTTATTATAGTTGGTAGTATGGGTTTAGAAGAGTAGTGTCAAGAAGATGTGGGAATGACGATTGGTAGGAAGTATAGATGTAAGCTTACACATATTATCAAGATGTGTTAAGGTGATATGTCCTTGTGTGTTAGCTTAGTGGAAGGTAGAGATGGAGTTATTAGTAAGGTGAATTATTGTTGCTTGAAGTACGGGAAAAGTTATTGATAGTATTTATTATGTTTGAAAAGTATAGGATATTAATGAAGCGTCTGGTGGTCTAGTAGCATTAATTTAGGTTTCCCTTGAGGTGGCAAAGAGGGTGTTTAGTTGAGACTTATAGAGCTATAATATTAATTCAGATGTATAAAAGGGTATATAGTAATGAGGTATAGAAGGAGGATGTGTTAATGGATTATGATAAGATTAGTCATTTGATTTTGATCGATTATTGTTGCTAGGAAGTTCTAATGGAATAGTGTTTCATGAGGTTATATTTTATAGTTTCTGAGGGAGAATTATATGTAAGGTGAGTTGTCAAATCCTGCTTGGCACTAGACATTAAGTTTGAATAGCGGATGGTTACCAAGGTGGATGTAATGATTCCATGGTTAGTGCAGCTAATTATATGGGAGTGATCTTTTAGGCTTGAACCATGTATGAAAGAGTTTGATTTTAGTTATTCATCATTAAGTATGGTGTTGCAAGTATAATGTGCAACTGTATGCTCAAGGTAGTATAGTGTTTCTTTGTCTTTCTAAGGTTATTATGTGTTGTTTATGGTTGGTAATACCTTTGAGTTGCTAAGTATGAATGAGGTTGTGTAGTATATGGTGTTTTTTTCAGTTAACTTATGGGTTACAAGTTGGTGATGTGGTAAGTTAGAGATGTGATATTAGCAGAGTATGAGGGAAGTTCAACAAAGGTTTAGAGATATCCATGTTTAGTGTTAGAATCTAAGTTGGTGAGTGTTTAAGTTGTTATATAATGGCTTATAGGGCTATAGAAATATAAGAGTTGAGTCTTAGAAGGAGGTGTTAGCATTGGATGTTATACGTGAAGATACAGTCCTTTAGGGTGAGTTTAGTTTTATTTGTATGGATTTTATCCCAAACTCTAGAATAAAGTGATTGCGGTTTAGATTAAAGTTTATATTGTGGTTCACAGACTGAGAGTGATGGCTTAAGCCTAAGAGGGAGATGACAGAAAGAGTAACTAAGTCAGACTTCCAAATTCTTGTTAAAATACCTGTGTAGTGTAGAAAACCCGTAAGAGAGGATGATGCCCAGCCCATTCTTATTTTAGTATTTCCAGTTATCCCAATACCTACTCCTCCCTTATGTTTTAGTTCTATGATCATAGTTCATGTTCATCCATATGATAGAGAATCATGTACCCTCCTAGTTCCCAAAATGAAGAGTTCCAGTTCTTTTAGTAGTTGCAATCACATTCGATAAGTCATGAACTCCAAATTTAGGTAATGCAGCTCATGACTCATGTACTCAAGTTTTACAGCATGCTCAGTTCAAGGACTCAAGCAATACTCTTAAATATTCTATTCCTCAAGCCTCAGTTGAGTGTAAAGTTATACACAATATCCCTTTATGTTTCAAGTCCTTATATTCTAACCTTTCATTGCCTTTCCTTAGGTTAGGATAGTGATGATGAACATTTATCTAGATGGGAGAGAGTAAACATTTCTTGTTAATGGAAGATTGTTGTATGCTTATTTTAGCTAAGGCTATAAGTGTGAAGTAGGATTGAGGCCAAGTCGTTGATACACGTCATGGTTAGTTAAAGTTTTATATGCTATGTGTCAGTAGTTGAAATTTTATGTATGTCTTCTTAAGAATAGTGCATGGAAGTTGTTTTTGATAGAGGTTTGTAGGATATGGAAAAGATGCTTTATGAATTTTTGCTTAGAAGTGCATATGGGGTTATGAAGATAGGCTTGAATGTCATGTTTGTATACATGCAGAGGGATGCATTGAGCATTAGTGAATGTCTAGTACTAGGTGGATTGTAGTTGTTTGAGTGGTAATAAGGATTATTCTAGAGATAAGAAGTTGTGAAAAGTGCAGATGTGTGTGAATTCATGATTTTGACTGGTGTTATGTTATGGTGTTATGTGTGATACCTTGTGATTTTGAGTTAGGCTTGACCATAACGAGAGAGTTGGGTTCAGTTAGACTTTGGTAGATGGATTTGTCAACGGCCATGTGAGAATTATAAGTTGAGTCAATAAGTCTGGTCTACAAGGGGAAAGTTTAGTTGTCAGAGTATTTTAAAAGTGTGGCTAAGCTTTAAAGTGAGAAGTTGCATTGTTTGAGGCCTAGTACTTCTTTCCCGACTTATGATTCACAGGTCTATGTTCCATGCTATATTTGGAGCAATGTTGTAATTCCTTATTCTGAGGTCTTGTTCAGATCATTCCCAGAGTCCTTTACTCCCTAATGGCCTTAGAAATTTCTTAGAAAGGTGTTGAAGAAAAACCTATTTGGGGGAGATCATTCAACATAATTTAGTCCGTGCAGCCAGAAATCTAGTTTACATCTTCCGATTTAGTCTAGTTTTACTACCCAAAATTTTGTGAGTATGACCATTTCAAGAGATAGTTTGTTCGCATCCAAGTAGATTGCGAAATTCAGTTTAGTATATGCATTAGTTTGTTTGCATCCAAGTAGATTGCGGAATTCAGTTCAGTATATGCATCATGCTTCAGTTTCCGATTCAAATATTAAGTCATGGTTCAGTCCGTAAGTATCCTATATATCATCTTAGTCTTTTCTAGTATCTCAACCAAATTAGTATCATTCGGGGATGAATGATCCCAAGGAGGGGGTGTTGCAATACCCTAAGTTTTAATGTCATAAACCTCTCATCTCTTCTCCGTGAACTCAGATCCAGCTGAAGGTGATAGTCTTCCTTAATTCAGTTCTTTTCTAATCAAAGATTCAGCTATATAACTATTCTTATTATAAGTTCATGCATTCCGAGAAGTACTCAAAGGATTATAATGATGTAGAAACAGTTTAGTAATTTATTTCAGTTTTGCATCCTCAATTTTCTTAGCTAGCCAACCTCATTCGAGGTTGAATGTTCCCAAGGATGAGATATTATAATACCCCAAGAATTCCAACCGATAGTAGAACCATACTTCAAACTCATGAGAAATAAAGTCAAGTGATTTGGTAGTTTTATAATCAAGTTTGATGTGTATTAAGGCCTCAAATATGTCCTAGCTATTAGGCGAATCAAAATATTCCTTACCGATTGAATTCTTGAGAAGGATATTGGTATAGTCAAATTCGAACGAGCATATATTTTGTAATACTATGTATTTTGTATCTCATAACCCACCAACAGATAGATAATTGCATTATCTTTCCAACAATACTAATTTTGTCAAAATTTGATATCGGGGTAAAAAGTTATGGCTGTTTTAAAATGAGCTATCCGGACTGCCAAAGTGCGATGGGAAGGCTGACGGACCATGGTGCCTGTGATGGACTGTCGCCCAAACCATCGTAACTGAGGCAGTAAGCCTGTTTTCTAGCAAAAAAGCGATGGGTTAAAGAGATGGTCCGTCCCTAGGGCGACGGTTCGTCACCCAAACCGTCGGGGAACTACATTTAGCGATTTTAAATCATTTTTAAAAGTATTTTTGGATCCATTCCACCCCTTTTAACACCTAATTACATCAAATCAAAGAAAATAGCTTCATATTCATCCATAGCATCAAAATGAGGGTTCCTTTTAAGATCAATCCTCAAGAACAAGGTTCAAACCCTTTTTCAAGAAAACTCAAGTATCAAAACATCACCATTCAAGAACCTTCATGAAAAGCCTCCAAGAACATTCTCAAGGCTTCAAAAGTTAACTTGTTCCATCGAATCAAGCCAAATAAGGTATGTGGGGTTTCAACAAGAATAATTCTTTCATTCTTGTGCCCAAAAACTTAATTTATGTTACAAATTTCTGAATTTAGATATGTTTTCCATGAAATTTAAGTTAGGGTTTATACCCCATGTTGCTAATTGCATGATTTTGAGGCCTTAAGTGATTTGGATATTGAGTTACATGTCTACTTTCAAATGTTTATGCACATGATCATTTTTTTTTTCAGATTTTGAGTTGATTTACCAATAATTACATTATAGGGCATAAACCTTTTGGTGTTTTAACATAAGTTTGAAACATGGTCATTAAGCCCTAAGATTTAGCCTTGATATTTTAAGAAGATCATGATTTTAAGCCTCCATGATGATAGTTCACCAAGTTTCAAGAAAGAAAGTTGATCTTTGAATCCTAAGCTAAAATGGGAATCCACAGTATTTTATGATTTAAAGCAAAGAAAAGCATAATTGGCTTTCTCTATACATCTTTGTACTATTTTAAGGATGATTTCCTAAAAGTTCTGAGCCTAAGTATGGGAGTAGTATTTAGCATCGAGTTGGGCTTGATTCTAAGGTCTCATGCCCTAGAACTATGAGCCACCATAGGATTATGATTTACCCCAAGTGGGTTAAGATAGTGATAATAAAGTTAAGGTTATATTCCTATGGTAAGGGTAGAACAGCTCCCTACAACACGGGTAAGACATTGGACTCCATGTCACCTCAAATGGTTTATGTCGGTTAGAAGAAACTCCCAAGTTCCCAGAGTCTCCAAGTCTCCAAAGATTTATAGTCCTAAAGTTCGTAAGTCCTTGAGTTCCCAAAGTCTTATTCTCCTCAAGATAAAAGAATAAGTTTTGAAAGTTATTGCTTTAAGATTCCTTTTTTCTTACAAGCTTTGAGAATAAGAAGAGAATATAGATTTTAGAATTAAGTATAATGACTCACGAGATTTGTGCTACAGTTTAATTATTCGTGATTTATGAGATTTAGATTTCAAATTTATTCAAGCTATGTGAGTCATTATATCAGCATGCATGGTTTTATAAAGAGTAATGATATTGTTGACTTAATGCATACACCCCTATATACTCAGTACATCCTCAAAGTACTGATCCACATATATGTCTATATGCTACATTGTCTCATAATGTAGGTATAAAATCTAGTAGGCGCATTCAGACTTAGACAGTTGCAGATTCCAGCCAGCAAAGTGATCAGTCCTCCTACTTCAGGGACTTCAGCTGGATTTATTGGTGTTGTGTCTTTTCTTATTTATATGTATTGGTTAGCGATAGTTGGAGTAGTTTCCAAACTATTTATAGTCAGTATAGTAGAGGCTTCACAAATGTCAGTTAGAGTCAGTTTTGTAATTTCAGTCCCTCTCTTTAGATTTTATTAGAATGTAAAAGTGGTATCACTATTGTATTTTATAGATTTCAGCATTTCTCTATGTTTCTGTATAGTAAACTCAGTCATTCATTCATATTTAATCAATTTCTTAGTAGTATGCCATTAGAAGGGTTAGCTTGGGATCACTTGTGGTCCTAAGCACCGTGTGACGTCTCGAGATAGATTTTTGGGGCGTTACATCTGTATTAATATTTTCTCTCTATAGGTGTGGCATTTGGGTTCGAGTCCCATTTATCTTGGCACATTAGCCTTATTATGGCCCTTGAGTGGTACTTGCTATTGATTTTTATTGTTGTACCATTTATTTATTTTATTGATGTTTATATTACTATTTCTATTGATATTATTTAAGGAAATTGACATTTATTGGATAGATATTTAGACTAGTAATATCTAGTTAGAATTTCACTCTTTGTGGTTTTTATTCGGTGGCTTGAATAACTATGGCATAATTTGTTGATTTCTTTCCTATAGAGAGGCGAGGTTGCTTGTTCTCCTTTTTAGTTAGCTGTGTTAGATTGTTTGTTGAGTCCATTATAGCATAGAAGGTAAGTTGACCTTCTATGATTTTGTTATGGTTCTAGAGTTGGCAATTTAGTTATGTTTCCTATTCTTGAGTTTGAGATTCTTAGACTTGCCTCCTGGGTTGCCAAGGTTTTGTATTGTCTATCCCTCTCTATATAGCCTATTTGTGAGCTTGACTAGTTTTGGGTCTGTTCTTTATTTATGGCTACTTCATTGCCCGATAGTGGTTTTTATATTGATATTCGAGAGATCTTGGATTTATCTGTTAGGTTTGTTGGTTTCATTTTCTTGTGATGGTTTTCTCTTGGTATGAGTTTGGAGATTGGATACTTCTTTCTTGTTGTGATATGGCTTTTGTCTAAAGTAGAATTGGAGATTTAGAGGTAGATGGTCTTTCTTGTGATTGCTTCTTGAGTTAGCAAATCAAAAGTTCTTCATCTTGAGTTGTTTGGTTTATTTTCTATTAGTGGTCTTGACCTTGGTATTGGTGTCGAGATTGGTATTTTCTCCCTTGTTGGATTGATCGAGTTATGATTTTCCTACTTAGGTGGATTCAAGAAATCCCCATTTCAAAGATTATTCAGCCTAATGAGGCTTGGTAGAGTGTTTCCCCTCGATTTTATGTGCCTATGGCTATTCTTTACTGAGATGGAGTGTTGGATTGGTTAGTTATTGACTTAAGTTGCATTTCTTTGAGTTACTAGAGTTTTTGATACTACTAGTGTGGTTTTCAGCCTTGGCAAGTGTTTGAGCTTATTTTATTAGTTTATTCCTTCCAACAGACATGGAGTAGGTTATTTAAATTTTCAGTCTATGATTTATCCTTCGACATAATTTCTGTTCTGTGGCTACATTTTATGCCCTCAAGCTGGTATAAAGTGATTGTTTTCATTTTCAGTCGATGGTTTATCCTGTGGTGATTTTTACTTTTCACCTATGTTTCGATTGAATAGGAGCCTTGGAGTAACTGGTAAAGTTTCTGCCATGTGACCAGGAGGTCACAGGTTCAAGCCTTGGAAATAGCCTCTGGCATAAATGCAAGGTAAGGTTGCGTATGATACACCCTTTGGTGGGGCCCTAACCCAGACACCGCGCACAGCGGTAGCTTTAGTGCACCAGGCTGCCCTTTTTTTAGCTATGTTTCAATTTTGGCTCAATATGATTTAGCTTGGATATGTCAGATTTGGATACTAAAGTCAAATTGAGTAATCGACATTGATATAGACTTGTTAGCTCAGTTTTTTTATTTGATGCCTTGGAATGGTGATTTGGAAGTTATGATAGAGTTAGAGTATAAATTCCTACCTGTCTTCAGGTTTGGTTTAGGTAATTGAGATCGAGCAATTTGGCCTTGATATTGAGATTTCACTTATAGGTTGGTTGATCCTACTCCATGGTTACCTCTTTGGTCTTCTCAACTTTGGTGGATTATAGTTAATAGGTGTTCAGATATAAGCCCATGGACCCGATATTGGTTCTTGCAGCTTTGACCATTGGTCTTCAATTTTCATTGGGAATTTTGGAGGATATACTTAATGGGATAATATACTTGAGTTTCATTCAGTATAGTTTCATTCTCGGTTGATGAGACATCCTAGAGCGGATCATTCAGTGATGAGTGGTTATTTCTTCACCTTCAAAATTTAAGTTTGATTACCATTCAGACTAGTTGTAGCTTTGGCATGGATTGTATTCCTTGAGTTTCACCATTTGTGAGCCTAGATAACGCTTTATGGGCTTATTCTTTTATTTGTCATATGGACTTTTAGCGAATAAGCCTTAGTTCTTCCGGTCGTCGATGATAAGATTGTTCGGACAGGACTTAGGTGACTTCCTCCTGGGGTGGAGCGTATAGTAGGTGTGGAATGGTAAAGAAAGGTTATATTTGGATTTGGAGTCGGAGGTATAAATCATGTCTTGGGTTTGTTTTGGCTCCGATGAGCCTCTATTGATTTGTACGAGTATCGAGATGGTATCAGTGTGTTGTGGTTTAGATTTGCATACATCACCCTTTTTGGTTCAGTCTAACGCCAGTTAGTGGTTGAAGTTGAGTTGGCTCTTTGGAAGTGAAGTGAGAGAGAGCTAGTTGAAAAAAGGATACCTATAATAAAATCCCTCAAAAGTGTTTCTCTTCTTAGAGGTTATTTAGGAAGCCATGCTTGGAGCATGAGGGCCTAGTACCTCATCGTTTTGAGCTTTTGAGATCTTTTTATCCATTGACTTTCGAGGATGAAAGTCCTTCCGTAGTGGATATTATAATGATTCTCGGGGTCATTTTTTGTATTTTTGCTTAGTTTTGCCATTAGAGCTCTCCCATGGCTTCCCCAAGTTATTTATGACTTATAGGGTCTGACAGTTTAGTTATCGAATAGTTTGTTTGGGTTTAGAGTCAATTCTCTATTTAGAAGTTTTTGTTGGTTTTTAAAATTCCTCAGTTTCTGGTCCTTGAAATTTTTCTTGACTTATGGACTTACTGCTAAGATGATGACCTACCCTATGAGTCGTAGGTTGTCATTATAGGTCATAAGACCCAAATTATAGCTTGACCAGTGTGGATTAGCCAAGTTTTTGCTATGATTACATTTGGCTCCTAATGAGTCGTAAAGACTCTATACGAGTCGTATAGTCCTATCCGTAGCCAAACCAGTGTAATGCCCAAAAATGTTTTGTCTTGCCTGCCACTTGACCAAACATGTTGTAATGTCTGAGTACGAGTCATAAGGTATGACTCGTATCTAGACCAGTATGGGTGGCCATGGATGCTATTCAGACTACGATTGGAGGGCACGAGTCATAAGGTGACCCTACGAGTAGTAAGGTCACCCATAACGACTGGGCAACAAATTTCATGCTTTTTATTTAGGGCATTTTGGACATTTCCCTTTTTCCCCAAGTCATAACCCTCAACTTAAAACCCTCTTAGGGTGTCATTATAACTCTAAAATAAATAAAAATAACTTCTAAACTACTTTTATCCTCCAAGTTCAAGATACTTAGGGTTTCTAAAAAGTTGATCAATTAAAGCTTCCAAGAGAAACTTCTCTCCATAACTCTTGATATTTCAGGTATGTGACTCTTTCTCTAAATTTGTTTTACTTAAAGCATGAAATTATATGATTGTTTATGTGGATCTAAATATGGGTTTTGATAGGGGTCAAGGTTTTTTGAATGAATGTTTCCTAAACTATTTTCCCATGATTTATTATGCATTTTTCATAATTTATATATAGTTTTAAACTTATTGGGTGCACGGGCATGGTGAACAAATTAGGGAATTATGATTTCCCCAAAATTTATGAATATTGACAATTGAATTGGTGGTAACCACAACCCAATTTTGTGAAAATGGATTCGAGTATGAGTATAATTGAATTGAATTACTTTTGGAACAATTGCATGATATAAGAGGTTATTGAAACATGAGGGTTTAATCTAATGAATAAAGGGAGTTGGTGTTCCCCCACCTTGTATTAATGAACAAAGAAAGTTATTTTTTTGAGTTAATAAAATTAGAATGACATGATGATGTTACCATGCAAGTGTAATTGGTATGACAATACCAACAGTGTATGCCTAAATGTGTATTACCGTTCAATGAATGGCAATGTGTGATAAATATTTTAATGGGGATTAAAAGAGGATTGTGTAGATAGGCCATGAAAGTAGAGGTCCTGAGGGACCAATATTGAAAATTGTGTTTGCCAACTCGAGGGTCTAAATGGCCTGGGGTTCGAGTCCCCTTGCTTATGATTGGGTGGTTTAAGTCCACCTTATTATATGATTGGGAGGTTTGAGTCTCCCATATTATATTACGTGATCGGGTGCTGAAGTCCCCTTGGTATATGATTGGGAGTTTTGAGTACCTCGTGCAAATATATTAGATTATTCTTCGGTTTATGCAGCTACAAACACTGAGCCCCGACCAGGGGTTGAGAGCTGAGGCCCATTTAACCTATGGTTACTATTATATAACAGTTAAGCTATGCAATCCAGGCTAAAGTTTTAAAGTGTATGTTAAGCCTTGTTCCCTATCCTAGCATTTTATATAAATTTATATGTATGGAAGTATGTATGTGAACATGTACATTGACTTGAACTAGATTTTGAATTGTCATTACTTTATCCTTATCCCTGAGTTACATACTAGTGCTCAAACCACTAACCGTCTCTTAATGTTGTATCCCCACGCGATGTAGGGTCTGAAAGCAAGTCTACTTTTCCTGTGCAGTGTTAGGTGGATCAACTTGATTCGTTAGTCATTTCTGGTGAAGTGGTGAGCTTCCATTCTCTAAAAGACTTGATCATTCCATTGGTTTCCCTTCCCTAGATTAGAAGTAAAGACTTCAAATTAACATTAGCATTGTCATTGTGAGAGTCGAGGGCATGTCCCTACGTAGGTTACTTTTATGGTATAAAGGCATTGTGGATATTATTATGGATGGGTTTTTTAGTTGTTGATCTTCATAGACTTTTGAGTCACTATTTACTCTATCTTATTATATGTTCAGAATTCAGCTGCTGCTAGGTTTTTATGTTCTGTTTGGTTAGGCAAAGGGGGTGGTCTCCGATCCTCAGTAGACTTGAGATATCCGTCATGGCTAGGCCCTAATTTGGGTCTTGACAAAGTTGGTATCAGATCCTAGGTTTGGTTTCATTGGGTGTCCACAACGCTGTGTCAAGTAGGGTCTCTTTTATGGGTGTGTAGTGCGCCACACTTATAAGGGAGAGGCTATGAGATATTTAAGAATGTTTCCCTTTTTTGTTGTTCTATTTTAGGATATATAATCTAAGGTATTGTATCTCTGCTAATCCCTATTTTTTTGCATTTCAAATCATACCTCCAAGAAGATCTGATGCTTATGGAAACTTTTCAGTTCGGCTTAGGGACAATGTGGATATAGACCACCCTGCTTATAGAGTTAAGACCTAGTCTAGGGATCTAACTCTTGATTGACCGTGTGGAGTTCCATAGGTTCCCCCTATCCCTCCTCGGACACCTCGGGTTGAAGTGTCTAATGCTCAGTATCTCTAGTCAATCCATTTTCTTACCTAGTTGATGGCTTCTCAAGCTGAGTGTGTTGCTTCTATTGCTCTACTTTCTGAAGTTACTAGAGTTGGTTGGTTTATAAGGTTGAGTCCTCCGAGTTTCACTGGTTTGAAGTTTGAGGGGGATCCTTAAAATTTTATTAATTAGATGGAGAAGATTTTTTATATGATCCATGCTTCTGCTTGTAGGGTGTTAATTTTACTGCCTACCAGCTAAAAGATGTGGCATATCAGTGGTATAAGGAGTGGGATCAGTCTAGGGATGATGATGCAGAGTTAGCACTATAGGATGAGTTTTTGGGTGCCTTTCTGGATCGTTTCTTTCCTCAAGTATTGAGGAAGGCTACAGCTAGGGAGTTTTTGAATCTAAAATAGGTAGGATAAGTGTGAAAGAGTATGCCCTAAAATTTTGCCAGTTGTCCTGTTATGCTTCTAAGCTAGTGTCTTCTATGAGAGCGAGGATAAAGAAGTTTTCTATTGGGTTATCCCGTGATCTAATTTTGAAGAGCAATGCCGCCTTGTTGGACAAGGATATGGATATCTCTCAACTTATATTATTTATGCAATAGGTCGAGGAGGAAAATAAAAAGCAAGTAGAGATGGGAAAAGGCAAAGTATGAAGTTTCAGTATTTGTATCAGGGTGGAAGTCAGTAGCAGAATTATAGATATGGTGAAAAATGGTCTAAGAAAAAGTGAGCCAATTCTGGTTCCTATCTACGACTAGTGCTCCATATCCTAAGTTATCCGATGATTGCCATTTCTAAAACACTGATGGTCCTGGGGCATCGGGTTCCCAGTCTCAGGCTAGTAGAGCTCAGTCAGCCCCATTTTATCCCCCTTGATGATTCTGTAGGTAAATGCATTATGGATTTTCTAGGAGAGGAGAAATAGGTGTTTTAAGTGTGGTCAATTGGTCCACATATAGAGGAACTGTGATGGTCCTGGGGCATCGGGTTCCCAGTCTCAGGCTAGTAGAGCTCAGTCAGCTCCATCTTATCCCCCTTGATGATTCTGTAGGTAAATGTATTATGGAGTTTTTAGGAGGGGAGAAATAGGTGTTTTAAGTGTGGTCAATTGGTCCATATATAGAGGAACTGTCCTTTAGTTGGTGTTGCTACTGGGGCTAATAAGGCCCCGGTTATTGCTTCTTCAGCTCTGCACCAAAGGGTGCTACTTCTGGCTTTAGCGTTGGTCGGAATCATATGTATGCTCGTGTCACTCTCCAGGAATCTGAGGCATCTACGAATATTGTCACTGGTATGTTACAACTCTTTCCTTGTGATGTGTATAGTCTAGTTGATCTAGGGTCTACTTTTTCTTATGCGACCCCTTATATGGCTATTCATTTTGGTTTTGGTCTCGAGTGTATTCCAGATCCCTTTTCTGTATCTACCCTACTGGGTGACTCTATTGTGTCTAGAAGAGTTTATTGGGGTTGTGTGATATCTATCTATTGTAGGGAATCCTTGATAGACTTGATAGAACTGGATATAGTCGATTTTGATGTTATCCTGGGAATGGATTGGCTTCATTCATGTTATGCCTCACTAGATTGCTGGACCCAAAGAGTTAGTTTCCAATTCTTGAATAAACCGGTGATTGAGAGGGAAAGTAGTTCCCTAGTAAGTAAGGGAAGGTTCATTTCTTATCTTAGTGATCAAAAGTTAATTTTCAAGGTGTGTCTCTATTACTTGGTTCGTGTTAAAGATTCTAATTTGGAGGGTCATTGCAATATTTCCCTATGGTCTATGAGTTTCCTGAAGTGTTCCCCGATGATCTTCTTGGTGTTCCTCCTGATATGCAGATTGATTTTGGGATTGATCTTCTTTCGAACTCTTTTCCTATCTTTATCCCTCCCTGTAGAATGGCTCTAGTTGAGTTGAAAGGACTTAAGGAGCAGTTGAAAGATCTTCTTGATAAGAGATTTATTCGTTCTAGTGTTGTCTCGTGGGGCACTTCTGTACTATTCATGCGTAAGAAGGATGATTCCCTTTGAATGTGTATAGAGTATCTCCTGTTGAATAAGGTAATAGTGAAGAATAAATGTCTTCTTCCTAGGATTAGTGACCTATTTGATCAGCTTCAGGGTGCTAAGTACTTCTCTAAGATTGACCTTTGGTTGCGTTATCATCAGTTGAAGATTAAGGAGATGGATATCCCTAAGACTGCTTTCCAAATCCAGTATAGTCATTTTGAGTTTTTGATGATGTCTTTCGGTTTGATTAATAAGCCAGCAGCATTAATGGATCTTATGAATCGAGTATTTTGTTAATTTTTAGACTTGTTCGGCATTGAGTTCATTGATGATATTCTGGTATACTCAAAGAGTGAGGTGGATTATGTCAATCACCTCCGTATAGTGTTACAAACCCTTAAGGATTAGCAGTTGTATGCTAAGTTCTCAAAGTGTGAGTTTTGGTTGAATGTTGTTACTTTTTTGGGTCATTTTGTTTCTAGTGAAGGGATCACGGTGGATCCACAGAAAGTTTCAGTGGTTAAGAAGTGTCCTTGACCCACGAATACGACCGATATTTGTAGGTTCTTGGGTTTAGCTGGTTATTATAGGAGGTTTGTGGAGAGCTTCCTATCTATTACTGCTCCATTTACTAGGTTGACCTAAAACAAGGTGAAGTTTTTGTGGTTCGATGCCTGTGAGAGAAGCTTTTAGAAGTTGAAAGACAAGTTGACTTCTGCTTCTATTTTGACCCTACCTGAGGGTACTAAAGTCTTCGTGGTTTATTGTCATACATCTTGTGTGGGATTGCATTGTGTTCTGATGTAGCATGGTAAGGTAGTATCATATGCTTCTAGGTAGTGTAAGGTCCATTAAAGGAACTATCTAACTCATGATTCAGTGTTTTTGGCTATGGTGTTTGCTTTAAAGATCTGGCACCACTACTTCTATCGAGTTCATGTTGACATTTATTATCATCAAAAGTGGAGATGGCTTGAGTTGCTCAAGGATTATGATAGATTCTGCACTATCACCCAGGTAAAGCTAATGTGGTTTCTGATGCTCTTAGCAGGTTGTCATGTGGAGCTTATCTCATGTTGATGAGGAGAAGCGAGGTTTAGTAAAGGATATTCACCATTTGGAAAATCTTGGGGTTCGTCTTGGACTCCAAGGATGGAGGAGTGATTATGCAAGAGGTGGTGAAGTCATCTCTTATTATTGAGGTGACAGAGAAATAGGTTTTGGAATTCTATCTTGATGTGAATCAAGAATAATATTGGTCAGCCGAAAGTGATTGCTTTTGAGAGAGGTGGTGATGGTATCTTGAGGTATCAAGGTAGGTTGTGTGTTCCTAATATTGATGGACTGAGAGAGAGGATCTTGTTCGAGGCCCATGAGTCAAAGGTATATTGTTCATCGTGGTTCGACGAAGATGTACCATGACTTAAAATAGATCTACTAGTGGAATAACACAAAGAGAGATGTAGCCAATTTTATGGCCAAGTGTGTGGTGTGTTAATAAGTGAAAGAGGAGCACTTGAGGCCTGGTGGATTATTTCAAGAAATCAAGTCGCATGTGTAGAAGTGGGAGGTGATCAATATGGATTTTGTTATTGATCTTTCGCGATCGCGTAGTCAGTTTGATTTGATTTGAGTCATCATAGATAGGATGACTAAGTCTTCTCATTTCTTATCTGTAAAGACTAACTACTCTGCTAAGAATTATGTAAGGTTGTTCATTCATAAAATCATCAAGTTGCATTGTACGCCTATTTCTATTATTTCAGATCGAGGTACCTAGTTTTAGTCTCACTTTTGGCATTTCTTTCAGAGAGGTTTGGGAACTAAGGTGAGCTTAGCACTGCTATCCACCCTCAAGTAGATGGATTAGAGGAGAGGACCATTCAAACGTTAGAGGATATTCTTTGGGCTTGTGTGATCGACTTTAGTGGTAGTTAGGTTGATCATTTACCTCACATTAAGTTTGCTTTTAATAATAGTTATCACTCTAGCAATGGGATGGGTCCGTTTTGAGAATTTGTATGGTAGGAGATGTCCTTCTCCTATTGGGTAGTTTGAGGTTGAGAGGCTAGGTTGTTCGGTTCTGATTTGGTTTATCTGTCTATGGAGAAGGTGAAGGTGATTTGGGATAGTCTTAAGACCACCCAAAGTCACCAAAAGTCCTATGTAGACGTGAGGTAAAGGGAGTTGGAATTCGAAGTTGGCAATTAGGTGTTCTTGAAGGTGTCTCCCATGAAGGAAGTGGGGTGGTTTAGAAAGAAAGGGAAATCAATCCCCGTTATATGGGTCCATGTTTGATTTTGAATAGAGTGGGTAATGTGTCTTATGAGTTAGATTTACCTCCTTGTTTTGGTTTCATACACCCAGTTTTCATGCTTCAATGTTAAGAAAGTGTGTGGATGATCCTTCTTTAGTGATTCCATTGGAAAGTGTTGGTATTTTGGACTCCTTGTTGTATGAGAAAGTCGTCTGTCGGTTGTGGACTAAGGATATGGCTGCTTTATCTTGTTTTGATGATGATCATCTGACAACAAGGGACCAAGTCCCTGGGTCTTCATGAAAACATACAACTATCATTGTCCTGTGCAGTTTTGTCTGTTAGTGTACAAGCTGTACAGGTGAGTTGTGTATCTATTAGGACATATGGCCCAATCAAAATTCCAACCTAATCATTATCCTACTATAAATATAAGAGAATGCTTCTTCTCAATTCACACTTTTTGCAATTTGGCTAATCAAAGAGAAAACTAATGAAAACTCAAATATTGCTCAAGTTCCAAGCTTTTGTGTGCTGAGAGCATGATTTTTCTTGAGTAAAGTCTTAATTTGAAACTAAATTACTCATCTTATATGAGTAATACTTTTTTTGTGCCCTTATAGTGCTTAGGTAGAGTTACCTGAGTTGATACTGGTTATAGTTAATCAATATTGAGGTGAGATCTTGACAGAGTTGTCAAGGAGAGTTTGCAATAGAGTTGCTACAAACTAGTGGAGCTTTGAGTTAAGTTCTAATGGAGTCTGTAATCATGAGTTTGATTATAGTCAATTGTTGAGTGCCTCTGAGGGTAAGCCATAGTTTTTCCTCCCTTGAACAAGGAGGTTTCCATTATAAACCACTGTGTTCTTTAATTTCCTACAAAGATTTTGTTTCCTACTACTGTACTGTTTTATTGCCTGTGGTTGACTCTAAGGGACCCGGTCCCCCATAGTGTGGTGCAACCCCCCATGTTTCAATAATTGGTATCAAAGCTAGGACACTCTAAAACGTTCATACCTAGAGTTATTTATTGATCATGGTTGTTCCACCTAATCTGGAAGAAGGGAAATCTACCACTAGACCACCCCGTTTTAATGGGCAGTACTATAGGTGGTGGAAAACCAGGATGTATGACATAACTATGGCTGAGGATAGTGAGATGATGGATATAATACTTGATGGTCCTCATGTGCTTGTTAGAGAGATCAAACAAGGAGACATAACAATGATGGTTGTTAAAATGAGGAGAGAGTTTAATGATGAAGATCGAAAGAAAGTTGAGAAGAATTACAAGGCAAAGAAATTGCTTGTCTGTGGCATAAGACCTGATGAATATAACAGGATTTCTACTTGTGAAAATGCTAAGGAAATCTAGGATTGCTTGAGGACTACTCAAGAAGGAACAACTAATGTGAAGGATTCAAAAGTTGACATGCTAACTTATCAGTATGAAATTTCTTCTATGAAGAAAAAAGAGACAATTAAAGAGATACATATAAGATTCACTTCCACCACAAATGAGTTGCACTACTTAGGAGAAGTGATTCCTTTGTATAAGAAAGTGAGAAAAATTCTAGTTGTTCTTCCTCCGTCCTGGGAAAGCAAAGTGAATGCTATTGCCAAGGCAAGAAACCTGAAGATTCTCACTATGGATGAACTCATTGGTAATCTAAAGACTCGTGAGCATAAGAAGTAGCAAGGGCAAGAGAAGAAGGAAGCAAAAAGAGAAAAATTATGGCATTAAAGGCTTCAAAATCCTATTCAAGTGAAGAAGACACTAATGTTGCCTATTTGGCAAAAATTATTGTTACAGCCATGAATAAAAGTGGTCCATTTCAAAAGAGAGAAAGTAGCAGTAAAAAGGGTGGCACTATTAAGGTTTGTCATAAATGTGAAAATCCTGAGCATTACAGTAAGGATTGTCCAATGCAAAAAATGGATTATCAAAAATATCTCAAGACTGGAGGTAACAAAGGAAGGAACAATGACCATGTCCCTGTAAAATCAAGAAGAAAGGTTGCAGCTGATTATGCAATGAAGCAGGCCCTAGCAGTCTAGGGAGACTCCTCCAGTGAATCTGATGAAGCTGAGAAGTCTGAAGATATGTCTATGCTAGCTGTGGGAAATAGTGAAGTCATCTATTATTCCTTATTTTCTCTTATGGCAAACACAGAAGATGAAGAAGAAATTAGGTAACTCTTTCTGACAGTAAGGAAAACTTAGATAACTACTCTGCTAGGAAGATAAAGAAACTCACAAATGTACTGATTGATTCTATGTGTGAACTGACTACTGAGAAACATGTTTTAGAAGAGAAAGTATAAACTTAAGAGCTTGAATTAATTGCCCTTAACTCTCCGGATATATTAAATAGAGGAACAGTTTACTAAGTTAAAATCTGAAAATCTAATTTTAATGAATAAACTAAAGAAAATGGATAATTCTGATGGTAAAGGGAAGAAAGAAGCCTCAAGGCTTCAAATTGAGCTTGAAGAAAAGTTGAAGAATTCTCAAAAGCATTTTATGACTGCACTCTATAAGAATGAAAAATTAGAAAGGGACTTGGTCCATTAAGGAAATAACTTAACAAATCATTAAAATGGACCACATCCTCTCAAATCCTTTTTGATTTAACTGGTCAAGGTGTCAATGATGGTAAAGGCCTTGGATATCAGTATAAAACCCAATCATGTGGGTCTCAAGGAAAAGTTGTTCATGGTATTAGAAACAGGGTCCACAAATATCTATGTACTCGTTATGGAAGAGATGGACACTTGAAGGAAAACTGTCAGTATTGTCTTAGAGCTAGAATGAGAAGTACTAAATACATCTAGCAGGAGAATTATCATCCTAAAAGTTTTATGCCCTTGAAAAATATGAAGAAGAATTATCTACCTAGATAGGCCAAGAAAGACTTGATCACACCTTTGTCTTTCTATTGGGAACTCAAACTCAAATGGGTTCCCAAATCTAACAAATGACTATGTTTGTAGGTAGGAGAAAGGGAATACAGTCAGAACTAGTTCATGGATAATGGATGTTCAAAGCATATGACTGGAAGATTAAAAATGGAGGTGTCTTTTTGGGAAATGATTAAAAATGCTATATTTATGGTTTGGGAAATATTGGAAAATTACCTAATCAGGCAATAGAAGATGTGTATTATGTGAAGGGCCTAAAGTACAGTATTCTAAGTGTTTCTCATATCTGTGACAAAGATAATGAGGTCAAATTCTCATCTGATAGATGTATTGTGTCAAGCTTGAAGTCTGGAGAGTTATTCTCAAAGCCAAGAGGTGTATTGGGCTGATTTAGAGTCTGTGGTTGATGGTGAATTAACTTGCTTAAGTGTTCATAGTGAAGATGATGATTTATGGCATAAAAGGCTGAGACATGTAAGCTCCTCTTTGTTGAACAAGTTGATTTCAAAGGACCTGGTCTGTGGCATGCCAAAGCTAAAATTTCCATACATCAAGGTTTGTAATTCTTATGTTAAGGGCAAACAAACCAAGTCTTTCTTTAAGCTGAAGAAGCGGGTGAGCAATTCTAAACTCCTTGAGATGTTGCATATGGCTCTATGTGGACCTATTAAAGTCCAAAGTAGAGGAGGAAAGAAGTATGCGTTTTTCATTGTGGATGACTACTCCAGATTCACCTGGACAATGTTCTTAAGAACTAAGGATGAAACCTATGAGGCTCTGGTTACTTTTTCCAAGCAAATTTAAATGAAGTTGAATGGTAAGATTGTTGAATTCAAATCTGATCATGGAACTAAATTTGACAACTCCCAAGTTGTAGGATTTTGTGTTGAAAATGGAATCAGTCATAATTTTTCTGTCCCAAGGACTCCTTATCAAAATGGAGTTGTTAAAAGAAAAAACAAAACCCTCATAAAGATTTCCAAAACCATGCTAATTGACAGTCGGCTTCCAAATAACTTTTGGGCTGAAATTGTAAATACTGCTTGCTATGTGTCAAATAGGTGCTTAATTGTATCACTCCTAAACAAGATCCCATATAATCTTGTGTTCAATAGAAATCCTAAGCTTGACTACTTCATACCTTTTGGGTGCAAATTCTTTGTTCTAAATAATAGGAAGAATAATCTAGCAAAGTTTAACTCCAAAAGTGATAAAGCAATATTTGTGGGTTGTTCCTCAACAAGCAAAGCATACATGTTTTTCAACAAAAGAACTTTGTATATTTAAGAAAGTGTGCATGTGTTCTTTGATGAGTCAGGCAAGCTAATGAATCCAGGTGATGGTGAAGATTTAAAACTTGAAGAACTCATTCTTGTTTAAAGAGATGATATTACTAAATATGATGGTCAAAGACTAAATGATGCAGATGAGAGTGATGAAAGTGATTGTGATTAAGTTATAGACCCCTGCTCTAGTTGAAGAACATCAAGAAGGGTTAGTAAAACTCCTCAGGGACCTGGTCCCAGTGGAACTCATCTCAGAAGGTCAAACTAGAGGCACAAATCTTTTTACCCACTTAAGAATCTGACTACACCTTTGAAATCTAGAGTTCAAACAAAAGCTTAAGCCAGAAATTTCATGGCATTCTCAACATTCCAGTCCCAAATTGAGCTAAAAATATGAAGAACAAGTTGAAGTTGGGGTTGATCAAAATAACCTAACCTACTAGATGAATCTATTTTCTTCCTAAAATTTGTTATGATAAGGAGACATGTATCCTTGGTAAAATAGGTATATATTGGTCTAACTCAGTACCATACCTTAGCAAGTATACACCCATGGGAGAAACTTTGGAGGAAAATAGTTGAGGCAGACACAAATTAAGGATTCACTCAAGAAAGAGAGGGACCAGGTCCTATCCTTGGGTTAGTACAAAAATAGTGTTCTTTAAAAATCATAAAATTCTATCTAAAAAGCCACGTGTCTTTCCTTATCTAAGTAAAATTAAAGAATCACAATATTAGAATTAGACATGTCATTTCATTCAAAAAGGCATCTGTTAATGACAACGGTCACCTTCCTTAATAACCAAATCAAACCTATTTTACTTCATTCCCTTCCAAATTAATTCAAAACAACTTTCTCAATAATCCATCATCTTAAAATTGAGCTAGTCTTATTCTCCTCACACACAAAAACTTAAAATGGCAAACATTCTCACTTTCTCAAGCCCTATTAAACCAAGAAGTCAATAAAACCCCCAAAAAGTCAGTGTAAAAAACCTTAAATAAAACACTCTGATCCTTCAATCACCAAAACCATAAAGAAGTCTCCTTAAGTCCTCAACAAGAACCGGTGTTAACACTACCCTCTGAATGCTCTCCAAAAATTCCAGAACCTCTAAATGAATCTGTTCCCATCAAAACTTCCTCAACCATCGAAACCCCTACTTGGTTAACCATGGTAGAGGATCTAAGTCAAGGTTTGGGTTTTCCAATTGAAACTGAAGTATCACAAAACACCCTTCTATTTGAAGAACCAGAAAGAATAAAACTCTCAAAAACCCTATAAGTACTTGATTCCCCTACTCTCTTAGAGTCAAACCTCATTTTTGCTTAACTGTGTGACCAAAAAAACTAGTAAAAAGGTCTGACCTTTCCAGCAGTGAGAATTGGGTAGCTGAAAACTTGTTTCTTCTTGCAAATAATCTCAAGGAAAGCTTATTTAGTGTACAAGATCAAGCAGTAGGTGAAAAGGCTGATGTGATAAAGGATGGAGAATTTGTGCTACCTCCAAATGAGAAGGATGAGGTAGATAAGGATGAACCACCTCTGAGGTGGTCTATGTAGAAATAAAGGGGAAACAAAGGTAAAGAAAAAGTGGTTGATACTAGTGTAAAGGTTGCTAGACAATATTCTACTAGGGGATCTGAAAAGAAGTTGTTGGTGGATGCTATGAAGGCTAGAAAGTCTTCTACTACTAAGAGAAGAAAACTGAAAAAAGTAGTTGTAGTGGAGGAGGAGAATGTTAAAGTTGTAGAGGTTGGAGAGGGTGAGGACATTGATCTTAATGTTGCTACCCCAGCTGAGAAAAGAAATTCATATTGCAGGAAGGACCAGGTCCTCCAGTTCAAAGTCTAGTAGCCCTGTTGGGATGAAATAGAAACACATTGTTGTTAAGAAAGAGAAAGTCATTGAGGGACCTGCTCCAAAGAAGAGAAAAAAAGTTATAGATAAATCAAGCAGTGATTCCAAAAAAGAAAAAAGTAGGAAGAAAAGAAGTCAGTGTCTAAAGAAGAAATAAATGTTATCCTAAAAACCCAGAAAGTACTATTTAGTAGAGGTTTTTATCCCAAAATTTATAAGAAACCTGACATGGTAGAGTTAGTAGAGTATGTAAGGAAACAAGGATGACTACATCTCCTAAAGGGACCAGCTCCCATGGTTTTTGAGAAAGCAGTAAGAGAATTATATTACACGGTGGATTTCTCTGAGGATGGACTAAGCCTAACTGCCCAAGTCCAAGGAAAGCAAATAAAACTAGATGAAGAATCTCTTGGGAAATCTTGGATGTGCCTATTATGGGTGTGAGGACTGTTCTAAAATAGCAGGCCTCAACTGAGTTCATGATTGATGCCTCAAAGGTGGGTGTTTGAATTTGTAAACAAAGTCATACTTCCCAGTCAGAGAAAAGAACTATAGCTTCTATTGTTAATCTATTTCTGATAGAGTGTCTAAGAAAATTTGCACTGATAAGTTTGTTTGATCTTATGATAGACCACATAAATAAGGTGATTCATGATAAGGAAGAAAGATATGGGATGCCTTATGGGTATTGAACAAGATATTTGATCACTTTGGAGTGGTTGGGACTAAAGAGACTCCTGGAATGGTTAAAGAAAGGTTTAGTCTAATAACATTGGTAGAGAATAAATGCATAGAAGGAAAAGTGGGAACTATGTCCCAAGTATTATAGCTATTGTCTACTCAAGAAAACTTAAGTAAGGAAATAAAGGAGATGAGGATTAAGTTAGCTTCTAAGGATGTCGTGACAGTGTACTTAAAGATGCAGAATCAAAAGTTATTCACAAGCAAACCAGGTGTTGTTAAGGATCTCACATCTAAAAATTTAGAACACCAAACTAAAGTTCCAGTACTCACTACAAAGGTTCAAGAGTTGAATGCAGAAGTTAAAGACCTCACTAAGAAACTACTAAATGCACATCCAGCTGAGAGTGCCAGAATGGAGTTCTTTGTTAAATCATTCTCCTCGAATCCTCCCTCTACCCAAGTCTAATCAATTTTATCCCTTTGATATCCCTATGACAATTTCCAGTTCTTGTTTTTGTTGTGGCTTTTGATGAATTAGATATTATATGTTGTTTTGGTATGTTGTACTGGTACTGATCTCATTTAAAAATGAACAAATCCTTGTTTGTATGTTTCATCTGTCTCTTCATTAAAGTTTTTCTTCATGTTGATGTTGCCCCAGTAGCCATGAGTTAACTAACTTATGCTTATTTTACTCTTGGTTTACTGTTATCACTTTTTAATGATGCCAATAGGGGGAATACTGACTTTATGTGGTAGGGACCAGGTGCATGTTGCAAGATGAGTTAGGGACTAGGTACCAGGTACATATGTGTTGAATATTGTTGAAGCATGATGGCATTTTGACAAGGAGAAGAATGTTGGTGAATTAATAAGGGTGCATGGTGATAGTGGGAAGCATTGATGACGTCCAAGAAACACCTCTTTTTAAATAATGGTACAGTCACTGTCAAGATACATTAACCCAATTAAGGTTGGGTTTTAATCTCAAGGGAGCACGTGGTTTGATAGATCTCAATGGTTACAGTCTATGGGTGAAACGAAAAGGTAAATGGGGGGATTTTTCGTAGTTGTCTCAAAAACAAAACAATATTAACTTGGTTGAAAATCAATCGTAATTGCACACTAGGATTGTGTTCCCTTGGTATCTCAACTTCATAGGTTTATCGAGTGTTGTTGAACCAACCCAATACATGAAAAACCGATAAGTTATGTACCTCCTACAATCTTTTGGATGAGTGGGAAGATTTCACCCTTTACCTATTGAATCTCAGGGTGTCGCATTACTAACCCTTACCTTGGTCCCAATTAACTATCACCTTTTAAGTCTCAAGTGATTAGGTGAAAACTAATAATCATTCGAATATACCAATGTGCTGCAATGGATTGACTATTAACTCTAAAATTACTATCATCTTTAGCTTTTCCTAGTTACTGCCCATTTTTAGAGCAAGTATTAATATATAGGCGGGATCCTAATGTGTACACCCATTTAGAAATCAATCATATCAAAGATAAAACAATGCATGTCGTGGGTATTAGTTCTTGTCAACAATCGCACTTCCCCTACTTCATCAATCAGTCAGGATTTCCACAACCCTAGTTATGGGTTTTAGTCACTCATGATTGTAAAGAAATAAATAACATTCATTTTTAAATCAAAGATGAAATCACAATGATAAGATGAAAGAAAACCCATAATCGTAAACTGAATAATCTATCAAAGTCAATATAATGGAATCCCAAGATCAAATATGGATCTTGAAATTAAAATATATTTCTAAATGTTAAAAGTGCATAATCTCTACTGAAAAGAACACAAGGGGTATTTATAGTACAAGAGGAAACCCTAAAAACTAAGCCGAACAAAATAGGAGAAAATAGGGTCGGCGACCACTTGCTTCTTGTACCTGTGTTTGGTCATGGCCACAGGTTGTTACTGCGTTTTACTCTGAGTGCAGGTACCAACCTCAGGTACCGGAAGGGAAATTTCCTATAAGTCATCTCTCTAGATTTTGGATTTTAGTACCCACTTATTCTACATGCGGTCTGTAGGTCAATATATGGTCTGTAGGTTGACTTAGTAGGTACCGAGATTTAATTGTTCAGCTCTACTTTGAATTTCGAACATGCATTGATCACGATTAATATGAAAATAATTTTCTATAATATCTCCAAAAGTGGACAAAAACACCTTTTTACTATTTTCACAAACTTATCATTCAAATCATAGTTTCCTGCAAAACATACCCAAAATGGATCATATCTAAAAATGCCTCAGAAACTTGCATATTTTCCTTGTTTTAAGCATTGAAAGTGATATATTTCTATTTCTTGTACTCAAGCAACAAAAACACAACAAAACAAAAAAGACTCTTAACTAAGAAAATCTGAGATATTTAAGGTAGTCAGTCATCATATTTAGTTTAAATCATAGTATCCCCTCCTATATCTCTTTTTAAAGATAACTGTGTATGAATATGAAGTACAACAATATACACAAAGGAATCAAAGTATGGCAACTACATTAGCAACATGTAACCACTCATATGTAAAAATTACACTACCCAAAATAAAAAGATAGCTAGCAATATATCTCAAGTTCTCTCACTAAAATAATATCCTACTCACTCATATGAAATCATGCATGTCAATGCAGGGATGGTAAAGAGACACTCACACTCAAGAAATAAGTTCCAGTCAATGACTGTTTCTTTACCTTAACAATCAGATAGTCAAGTCAAGATCACTATAGGACTTTCCTTAGCTTATAATATAGGCTTAGTATGGTATGATAGATATGTACATTTAAAGTGACTAGGCCTCCTTGGCAATACACTAAATTTTGGGGTCTCACTTACTAGCCAATTTTCTTTTATTCCACCTTTATTTCTCCCTTTTATTATTTTATGCACATTCAAGTTGGGTGTGGTATTTAATTCTTTCATTTTTGCTTTTTCATAATTTTTTTTTCTACCACACCTAGCCCTACTAATATTTTCTCTTATTTTACCCTTCCTCATACCCATTTTACAGTATGCACCCCTATGATAGTCACCCCCAACTTAAGTTTTTTTCCTGAGTTAAGGTGCACAATGTCCAAGAAAGACTAGGGCCAAAATAGGTTCATTATAACACAAATGGGAAGGTGAAAGGTATAACAAGAAAAATAGGCTATAAGGCTCAAAATAAGGATCAAGGGATATAATTCACACATGGAAGGTTATTTAGGCTAATAGTGGACTAATATCAAAAATGGTCTATCCTTTCCTACCCAAATATCCTTCAACTTAGGCAAGATTAACCAGAAAAGTTTTGAATTTAACATACAAAGGGAACTAGGTAGTATCTCATACTCACATAGCGTAGAGTCACATTACCAACTACTACCTATTCAGCTCATGTAATTGTCAGCAAATGGTTATCATATCCTTAATACCAATGCCATAACAATACCAACAATGTTCACACATATATACATCCACACAGTTCAAAAAATACATATTTTTGTAGAGAAGTCCAAAATATGTCAAAATCTGACTACTGCCCTAAATCCTCAAAATATCCTAATTACACAAAACATCATGAAACACCTTGGTTTTTGAACCTTATAAATTTCTTGAACATTGAGCTTCTGTACATCATATGACTTATGGATACTAGTCGTATGATGTTGTATGATTTAGGGGGCACCCTCTTATATAGTAGATAGTGTAGTTTGGTTGGGTTCTGACTAAGGTATGAGTAGGCATCTTACCTCTCTTATATTAGGATATGAGGTGTACATGGTTAGGTTGTATAATTCCTTAAACTTAACCTAGTGCATTCTGTCTAAGGTATGGATTAGAGGGTACTTCCTGTATGTTAGGATACGAGTTAGACCTTTTTTGTCATATGTTTGTTAATATAAAGGTCCAATATAATGTTATGGGATGATATAAGAGTAAAACTCATACCATAAGGTACGGTTTAAGGGGATGGGTCGTACTCTCCAACGACTAAGTTTTTAGCTTTTAAGCTGAGGGTGTTCCAGACATTTCCCACCCCAAAACCCTTAAGTCCCCACATCTTAAAAAATGTTGTGGACCCTCATAACCTAATACTAAAATATCAAATACTCTAATAAAACTCTTTAAACTTTTTCTTGAAGATTGGGGCTAAGGTTCTTAGAAGGTGTTCATCTTGAGGCTTACGAGTCAACTCTCTTCTGTGAATCTTCTTGAATAAGGCATGTGACTCTTCCCTCATTATTAGTTCTCAAATATCATGTATTTTAAAGTGTTATTATGATTCTTAAATGGTGGTTTTGAAAACCAAAATTGAGGTTTTTTTTGCATCTGATTGAGTATTGTTTACTCTTGGTTTAACTTGTGTTTATACCTTTTTTGGTGATGGTTTGTAGATGTGGGTGATTGGTAATTATGGTTTAATAAATGGGTCATGGGGTACCTTAAACTTGATGGTTTTTATCTTGATATTGGCCTGGATAATAGTATGCCCTAAAAGTGTTTGTGAAAATACCTAAAAGAATAAACTAGTCACATGTTAATGGTTTTTTAAACTAAAGCATTGGCCTAATGGTTGGTAAATGGTTTTGTAAAGGTAGTTTTGGCCATGTAATGATCAAAATGGTAACCTTGGTGATTTAAATTGTTAAAGGGGTTTGAGTCCCTAAATATTAACTTAATGTATGTCTTTGTTAGACAATGGGTTCAAGTCCCTAAACTTTAAATTGAACAAGTGTTTTTGTTTGACGATGGGTTCGAGTCCCAAAGTCAAATGAATGGATGCTTGATTGATAATGGTAATGGCATGTGGTATACTTACAAGTAGTATTGGTATGACGATACCAACGAAGTGCAATTTGTAAGAAATTGACTTAATGATTATGTATATGGAATGATGGGTTTTAAATTGGGCTTTAAAGTGGGATGTGTTATTGGGCCATGAAAGTGGAGTCCGAAGGACTAACACTGGAAACTGCACTAGTTGGTGTGGGTGTCTTATGATTGGATGGTTTGAGTACTTTGAATGAATATATATGAATGGGAGGTTCGAGTCCCTATAATACATATATTGGTGTCTCCTTTGGGTGCTTCAGTGTTATTTGTGCATAAGAAGGATGGCTCCCTTCGGATGTGCATTGACTATTATCAATTAAATAAGGTAACTATAAAGAATAAGTATCCTCTTTCTAGGATTGATAATTATCTAATCAGCTTCAAGGTGCGAAGTGTTTTTCTAAGATTGATCTTAGGTTGCATTATCATCAGCTTAAGATTAGGAAAGTAGAAATCCCTAAGACTGCCTTCATGACCCGGTATGATCACTATGAGTTCCTAGTCATATCTTTTAGGTTGACCAATGCTCTGGTAGCATTTATGGATTTGATGAATATGGTTTTCCATTAGTTCCTGGATTTATTTATCATTGTCTTCACTAAAGACATCTTGGTCTATTCGAAGAGTGAAGTGGATCATGTTGATCACCTCTGTGCTGTGTTACAGATCTTGAAGGATCAATGTTTGTATGGCAAGTTCTCCAAGTGTGTGCTTTGGTTGAAGGTTGTGACCTTTCTAGGTCATGTTATCTCTAGTGAGGGGATCATGGTATACCCATAAAAGGTTGTGGTAGTTAAGAAGTGTCCTAGACCTGCGACTCCAGTTGATATTCAGAGCTTCTTGGGTTTAGTTGGTTACTATAGGAGATTTGTGGAAATTTCTTTGACTATAGTTGCCCCATTGACTAAGTTGACCTAGAAGAAATTCAAGTTCTTGTGGTCAGATGTGTGTGAGGGTAGTTTTGAGAAGTTAAAGGATAAGTTGACTACAGGTCTTGTTTTGACCCTACCTGGGGGTAATGATAGTTCTTAGTGTATTGTGATCCTTCTCGTGTTAGGATGGGTTATGTGTTGATACAGTAGGGTAGGGTGGTGGCTTATGCTTCTAAGCAATTGAAGGTTCATAAGAAGAACTACCTTAATCATGATTTGGAGTTGTTAGCTGTGGTATTTGTGTTAAAGATTTGGCGTCACTATCTCTATGGGGTTCATGTTGATAACTTTTCTGATCATTAGAGCCTGCAGTATGTGTTTACTCATAAAGAGCTAAATCTCAGGCAAAGAAGGTGGCTTAAGTAGTTGAAGGGATATGATATAAGTCTTTACTACCATCTAAGTAAGGCTAACATTGTTATTGATGCTCTTAGCAGGTTATCCATAGGGAGTCTGGATTATGTAGATAAGGATAAGTGGGAGTTGGTGAAGGAATTCGCCATTTGTCTTGTCTTGGAGTTCATCTCAGGGACTTTAAGGATGGTGGTGTGTTTGTGCATCCAATATCCCAGTCATCTCTTGTTGTTGAGATAAAGGAAAAGTATATGTTGGATCCTGATTTGATGAAGATTAAGAGTAATGTGGGTCAGCAAAAGGTTGTTGACTTTGTGATTGGTGGTGATGGTATCCTAAGGTACCAAGGTAGATTATGTGTTCCCAACATTGATGGGTTAAGGGAGAAGATTCTAGACAAAGCTCATGAATCTTATTATACTATTCATCTTAGTTCTACAAGGATATATCATGATCTTAAGGAGTTCTATTAGTGGAAAAATATGAAATAAGATGTGGCTACCTTTGTGGCTAAGTGTTTAGTGTGTGTAAACAAGTGAAAGTGGAGCACATGAGACCCGGTGGTTTGTACCAAGAGTTTGAGTTGCCCAAATGAAAGTGGGAAGTGATTAACATAGATTTTGTTATCGGTCTTCCTCGGTCTCGAAATTAGTATGATTCAATTTACGTCATTGTGGAAAGGATGAACAAGTCCGCTCACTTCTTATCGGTAAGGACTAGTTATTCGGTGGAGGATTATGCTAAGTTGCATCTTGCAGGGATTGTAAAATTGCATGGTGCTCTAGTTTCTATCATTTTGGATTGTGGTACCCCAGTTTCATCTTATTATTGGAAGTCATTTTAGAAAGGTTTGGAAACTAAGGTGTTCCTAAGTACCACTTTCCACGCGCAGTCAGATGGACAAGCGGAGAGGACCATACAGGCATTGGAAGATATGCTTCGTCCTTGCGTGATCGACTATGGTGGTAGTTTGTTCAACCATTTTCTTTTGATTGAATATGCTTATAATAATAGTTATCACTCTAGCATTAGTATGGCTTTTTTTAAGGTATTTTATGGTAGGAGATGTCGTTGTCCTATTGGGCGGTATAAAGTGGGTAAGGGTAAGTTGTTTAGCCTTGATTTGGTTCACCAAGCCTTGGAAAAGGTAAAGGTGGTTCGTAATAGATTAAAAGCCGCTAAAAGTCACCAAAGGTCCTATAGAAATGTAAGGCATAAGGATTTAGAGTTCTATGTTGGCGATTGGGTATTCTTGAAGGTATCTCCTGTGAAGGGAGTGATGCGGTTTGGAAATAAGGGGAAGTTAAGTCCTCGGTATGTTGGTCCCTACTTTATTTTGAAAAAAATTGGCAATGTTGCCTACGAATTAGAGTTTCCTTCTAGTTTAAGCTCTATTCATTCGGTTTTCCACGTCTCTATGTTGAGAAAGTATGAGGGTGATTATTCATCACTTGTTCCTTTGGAAGGGTTGGGTATTTCGAATTCCTCATCTTATGAGGTGGTCCCGATTAAGGTCTTGGATTGTCAAGTTTGTCAGTTACGGACAAAGGATGTGGCTTCGATAAAGGTTTTTTTGGAGCAACTATAAGGTTGAAGAGGCTACTTGGGAAGAAGAAAGGACATGAGTCCAAGTATCCGTACCTATTTTCTGCTCCCAGAATAAATGCTGAAGGTATGCGTTCTTTATCATACTTTTTTTTTCAAACTTTGTTAAAGGAAGGTTAATTTCCTTGCATCTTTGTTTTCTAAATTGGTTAAAGGTTAGTTTGATGTGTAATGGTGTGTTAACTCGTGCTTGTGCTTGCCTTATACGTCATTCGAGGATGAATGATCCAAGTGGAGGAGAATTGAAATACCTTGATTTTTGACCCTTAGAAAGTTCTTGAACATTGAGCTTCTGGACATCATACAACTTGTGGGTACTAGTCGTATGATGTTGTACAATTTAGTTCCCCTCACCCTCGTATGGTAGATAGTGTAGTTTGGTTGGCTTCTATCTAAGATACGAGTAGGCATCTTACCTCTCATATGTTAGGGTACGAGGTTCACATGGCTAGGTTGTATGATGCCCTAAACTTAACCTTGTACATTTTGTATAAGTGTAATACCCCAAACATTTCTAAGCCCTTAGTGCATACTTGTAAAACTTAGAATCTGAAAAATAAAATAAAGAGTTGAGGGACTTAGTCATTTTTTACTCCCTTAAAACTTCAATGATTTTTAAGTTGACCCTCCGGGCTTCGAGACATTGATTTTTGAGTTGAATTATATTCAGGGGTGAAAATAGCATGTCTCGAGTAAGTTTTAGAATTTTCAGACGAGGATTGAATCGCATGCAAATTGGCAAAATAGTAGCTCACCGCGATTAGGCCGTGTTATGGTGAGTATCGCGATGAGGAGTCCACCACATCGTGGTGGAGGCTCAATTGGTATTCATCAATTTCTAAAAGGTCATCGCGATTGCACCGCATTGCAATGAACCTTAAAATAGCAATTGTCACCATCTAGTGATTCACCAGATTATACTGCATCGCGGTAGGTATCGCGATGACCCACTCACCGCATCGCGGTGGGCGTTTTAGTTGTGGAATTTTAAATCCCAAGGGTAATCTTGTCTTTCATCAAACCCCCAAATCGTGTAAACAAAAGATTAATCATTATATTGAGCAAAATATGCTCACTGCCCGTCAAAATTCTCTCAACTAAAACCCTAGGTTTCAACATTCATCTTCAAGAATCCCTAAATTTCCACCTTTTTTTCCCAAATTAGTTCAGAATTCAAAGTTCCCGATTCAAGAATTCCAACAATCAATCTTCAAGAGCACAAATAGGATCTCAAAACCAAGCTTCTTCATCTAGCTCATCAATTAATGTATGTGGGGTTTGAACAAGGATAAATCTTTCATCCTTGTGTCCAAAACTAGTTTTAAGTACAAATTTACATGATTTTATATGAATTTCAAATTAGGGTTCATACACATTTATTTCTATTTGAAGATAATGATGTTTTAAGTGTTTTTGATGTTGAATTACATGTCTACTTTCATAAATTGATGCATAAGATTATATTTTCCAGACTTTGAGTTGAATTATGAATATTTACACTATCAAGCATGAACATTTTGATGTTTTGATATGAATTTGAAGCATGGGTTATCAAGCCCTAGTTGAATATGGTTATTTCAAGTATGATTATGCTTCTAAGCATCCCATGATATGATTTTAGACAGCTTTTAACAAAGATTTGATCTTTTGCTATGATATGAAATACACTTTACAATTTAAATTTAGTTTTGAATGAGAAGATACATAGTTAGCTTTCAGTATGAAATATCATGACTTTTAAAAGTAGATTTTCCTAAAGAATGAGCATATATAATGAAGGGAAGTAGTATTTAGCATCGAGCGGAAAGTGTGGGTTTAGCGCATCCTACTTTTCTTAAACTATGAGCCAACGTAGGTACAGATTCGGTATTCTTATTTCTATATGGGTGACAGTTACAGATATGATTACTTAGCTTAGGTTATACTCCTTGGAAAGAGTATGACACCCCTTCCCAACGTAAGGTTTTCCCTTAGGGAAACAAGCCGTTGGACTCCATGATAGCTCACATGGTTTATGTCGGTTAAAAGAACCCACCCTATTAGTAAAAGTAAATAAACAACTTTTGAGTAAATTTCCCTAACAGTAAAGATCTTCAGAACAATTTCAAAAGTATTTTCGTACAGCCTTATAGAGAAGAATGACAGACAACAGCTCAGTTTTTAGACTAGAAATGTAAGCGCTCACCAGTTTTATTCAGTATGTTTTATTGTTCATGATCTATGATTTTTATCTTTTAGTTATTCCAGCTATGTTAGCCTTTACATACAGCATGTAAATTCTATGAATTTTTATAACATTGAGATATTACATTTACTTATGCATTCACCCACATATACTCAGTACATCCTCAAAGTACTGATTGACATATACGTCTATGTGCTACATTGTCTCATAAAATAGGTTCAGGTGCTCATTCTCAGCAGCGTGAGTGATTTCAGGCATCTCTATCTACACCCCTACAGTTGGTGAGTCCTCATGGTTCGAGGTTTATTTATTCAAACTTCCAACTTTCATAATATTTAATTCATTGTTTACAATTTAACCTGAGTTAGTTGGGGGTTTGTCCCAATGGCTCTCTAGTTTCTTAGTAGTAGAGGCTTATTGGACTACTAGCTATTACTTTTAGATTTTCAGTATTAGTTATTCAGACAGTATATTCAGTTAATATTAGCAAGTTTTGATATAATTCAATATTTTAGCATTGCTATCTGATTAAAGTACTTTAACATAAGTTATAGACTTAGTAGAAGGCTTACAGGGTTAGCTTGAGGCTACTCATAGTCTTGAACATTGTGTGGCATCCCGATACTAGGTTTTAGGGTGTTACAAACTTGGTATCAGAGCCTAAGCTGTAGAGAGTCCTAAGGTATCAGACAAGCCACGTTATGTAGGGTCTTGATCATGGGTGTGAAGTGCACCACATTTATGAGCAAGAGGCTACGGGATGTTTTTAGAAAATTATCCCTTTTATTTCAAAATCCACCGTGCTTATAGCTATCTCTATCTACTATTAACTCATGCTCTTTCATGATAGTATATGCCTCTTCACAGAGCTAATGCCCACAGAAATGATAACTAGCCACCCCAGCCTATTGATCCTTTGAATGAGAACATATCTTATGTCGAATTTTGGGCTGCCTTTCAGGCGTTAGCCCAAGCTGTGATTGCAAATGTTCAGGCCAATAATCAGGCCACAGTTCTACATTAACAAGAGTGTGATTTAGTTGTAGCTAGACTTTATGACTTCATGAGGATGAATCCACCTAAATTCTTTGGGTCAAAGATAGGTGAGGACCCACAGCTGTATCTTGATGAGGTGAAAAAAATCACCTAACTTAAGCATTTTACTGAAGAGGAAAGCTTGGAATTGGCTTTTTGTAGGCTAAAAGATCTTGCTTATGATTGGGTTGTTATGTGGAAGAAAGGAAGGGGTGAGAATGTATCTCCCATGAGTTGGCAGGTATTTCAGGATGCTTTCCTAGACAAGTTCTTTCCATGTGATTTATGGGAAGCCAAGATTGAGGAGTTTATGAACTTCAGGCAGGGCTCGATAACGATGAAAGAGTACTGCCCTAAGTTGAACCAATTATCTAAGTATGCTCCTGAGTTGATAGCTAACACTAGATCTAGTATGAGAAATTTTGTTACAAGAGTGTCTGTATTGTTAGTCAAGGAGTGTAGGACTGTTATGCTTATTAGAGATATAGATCTTGCTAGACTGATGACTCATGAACAACAGATTAAGGCAGAAAAGTTGAAGGGAAGATATAGAAGAAATAAGAAGGCTAGAACTAGGCAGTTTGAGTATGGCCATTCAAGGTCTGCAGGAGGAAATCATTCACAGTTTTAGAGTCATCCACCTTTGTCAGCACCATCTTCATCAAGTTCCCTCGCACCCAGAACTAAGTAAGAACAGTAGGGTAAGATTTCTATGTTCAGATCTTAGAATAGTGTGGATAGAAGGCCTAATTATCTCTCATATGTGAGATATGGTAAGAATTATCCTGGTGAGTGCTTGATAGGTCAGAAAGGTTGTTTTGGATGTGGTCAGTTGGGCCATGGTATCAAGGAGTGCTTATATGCTAAGAAAAAAAGTCAGAATGTTCATTCCCATACTCAAGCAACTAGTGCAACAGCTCCCATAGCTCGCCCAATCCCTCCTAAGGGTACATCATCCAGTACCGGTAGTGGTCAACACCAAAATTGGTTCTATGCCGTACCATCCTATCAGGAGCAGGAGATCTCTCCAGATGTTTTTACTGGTATGCTTCGTGCCTTTATCGTGACATTTATGTGTTGTTGGACCCTACGTTGAGTTTCTCTTATGTGACCCCACTAGTTGTAGAAATTTTGAAATAGGTCCCGAAAAGATCCCTGAGCCCTTCTTGGTTTCTACCCGAGTAGATGAGTCAATTATTGCCAAACAGGTCTATAAAAAGTTTCCCATTACTGTCCTTTATAAAATCATGTTAGCAGACTTAATAAAGTTAGATATGGTTGACTTTGATCTTATTCTTGGCATGGATTGGATCTATTCCTGTTATGAATCCATAAATTGTCGCACCCGAGGGGTGAAGTTTCAGTTTCCAGATGAGCTAGTGTTTGAGTGGAAAGGTAATTCACTGTCCCCCAAGAGTCATTTCATATCCTATCTTAAGTCCAAGAGGTTGATATCTAAGGGGTGCATCTATCACCTAGTTCGAGTCAAGGACACTAAGTCTGAGACTCCCACAGTTCAGTCAGCCCGCATAGTCAATAAATTTCCTAATGTGTTTCCCAAATATTTTCTAGGGGTACCTCTGGATAGGGAAATAGAATTCACAATTAATCTTCTTCCTGATACTCAGCCCATCTCTATTCTTCCATATCGTATGGATCCTGGAAACCTTAAAGAATTGAAAGAGCAACTCAAGGACCTCTTAGATAAGGGTTTCATAAGGCCCAGTATTTCTCTATGAGGCGCTCCCATCCTATTCGTGTGAAAGAAAGATGGTTCTTTATGAATGTGCATTGACTATCGTCAGTTAAATAAATATACAGTCAAAAACAAATATCCTCTTCCTAGAATTGATGAATTATTTGATCAACTCTAAGGTGCAAGTTATTTCTCAAAGATAGACCTTAGATCCAGTTATCATCAGCTTAAGGTAAAGGAATGTGATATTCCATAGACAGCTTTCAAAACCCGTTATAGTTATTTTGAGTTCCTAGTCATGTCTTTCGGGCTAACAAATGCACCAGCTGCCTTCATGGACTTGATGAACCATGTGTTCAAATAGTACCTAGACATGTTTGTCATATTCTTTATCGATGGCATCCTTGTTTATTCCCGTAGTGAGGATGATCAAGTAGACCATCTTAGAATCGTATTGCAAACTCTTAGAGATCACCAGTTGTTTGCCAAATTCAACAAGTTTGAATTTTGGCTAAGGCCAGTAGCTTTCCTTGGTTATGTTGTTTCCAGTGATGGCATTAGAGTTGATCCCCGAAAGACTGAAGCCATGAGAAACTAGCCTAGACCCATTTTTCCATCAAACATCAAAAGTTTCTTGGGTTTAGATAGCTATTATAGATGGTTTGTTAAGGGGTTTTCATCCACTGCATCTCCTATGACCAGATTGAATCAGAAGAAAGTTAAGTTTTAGTGGTCAGATTCTTGTGAGAAGAGTTTTCAAGAGTTAAGATTCAACTCACTTTAGCCCCAATCTTAGCATTACCTGATGATACAGATGGACTCGTTGTTTATAGTGATGCCTCTATAGTTGGTTTAGGTAGTATTTTGATGCAGAGAGGTAAGGTCATAGCCTATGCCTCTAGATAGCTTAAACCTTACAAAAAGAACTATCCTACTCATGATCTTGAACTAGCTGCTATCATATTTGCTCTAAAACTATGGAGGCACTATTTTTATGGGGTGCATGTTGATATGTTTACGGACCACAAAAGTTTGTAGTACGTGTTTACGCAGAGAGAGTTGAATCTCCATCAGAGAACGTGGTTAGAATTGTTGAAAGATTATGACATGAGTGTTTTGTATCATCCGGGCAAGGCCAATGTGGTGGCAGACGCCCTTAGTAGACTGTCTATGGGTAGTATTGCTTATGTTGAGAGATAAGAAGGAGTTAGTTCGAGAAGTTCATCGATTGGCTAGATTAAGTGTTCGTTTAGTTGATTCGACGGTGGGTAGCATGTGGGTTCAGAGTAGTACAGAATCTTTCTAATTTTAGAGGTAAAGGAGAAACAAGATCAAGATCTCATCTTAGTTAAGTTAAAGGAGTCGGTTAGAGATTAGAAGGTGGAGTTTTTCTCCCAAGGGGGAGATAGCATGTTGAGATACCAAAGTAGACTATGTGTACCATGCATTGATGAATTGCGACAGTGGATTATGGCTAAAGCGCATAGTGCGTGTTACTCCATTCATCCTGGTGCTACTAAGATATACCGAGATTTACGGGAGATCTATTGGTGGAGTAGAATGAAGAAGGATATTGCAGAGTTCGTAGCTAAATGTTTAGTTTTGGCAACAGGTTAAGATGGAACACCAAAGGCCTGGTGGTACTTTGCAAGTATTTAGTATCCCCACTTAGAAGTGGGAAGAGGTGAACATGAATTTTGTAATAGGGTTACCTTGTTCGCAACATCAGCATGATTTGATTTGGGTTATAGTAGATAGGTTGACTAAATCATCCCATTTCCTTCCAGTTCATACGTCCTACTCTGCTGAAGATTATGCTAAGCTGTATATTAGAGAGTTGGTTAGATTACATGGAGTTTCGTCGTCTATCATTTCAAATAGGGGTACTCAGCTTACCTCTCACTTTTGGAACGCCTTTCAGAAGGGTCTTAGTACCTAAGCTCACCTTAGTTAACCTTTTCATCCTCAGACAGATAGTCAGGTAGAGAGGACCATTCAGACTCTAGAAGATATGATGAGGGCATGTATGCTCTATTTTAAGGGTAGTTGGGATGAGCATTTTCCATTGATTGAGTTTTCCTACAACAACAGTTACCATGCTAGCATTCACATGGCCTCATTTGAATCACTTTATGGGAGAAGATGTAGGTCACCTATTGGTTGGTTTGAAATGGGTAAGGTCACGTTGTTAGGTCCAGATATGGTGATAGAAGCTATGAAAAAAAGTACAGTTGATTCAAGAAAGGTTGAAAATAGCTCAAAGTTGTTAGAAATCATATGTGGATATGAGGAGGAGAGGTCAAGAGTTTGATGTTAGTGATTTAGTTTATTTGAAAGTTTCACCTATGAAAGGGGTGAAGAGATTTGGCAAAAATAAGAAGCTTAGTCCTCGCTATGTTGGTCCCTACAAGATATTGAGTCGTGTTGGGAAGGTGGTATATAAGCTTGAGTTACCTATAGATTTATCATCCATACATCCTGTGTTCCATGTATCCTTATTAAAGAAGTGTATTGGTGATCCAGTGGTTGTAGTGCCCTTAGACAGTACAGATATTCATGATAGCCTCTCTTATGAAGAGATTTCAATTGAGATTCTTGATTGCCAGATTCATAGACTGAGGAACAAAGAAGTTCCCTTGGTCAAAGTTCTTTGGTAGAATTCGTCTGTTGAGGGAGCCACTTGGGAAGCTGAAGCAGATATACATACCAAGTACCCTCATATTTTTGCAGCAGATTCATATTCAGTTCAAAGTAACAAGTTTCCCCAGATTATCTCTTTTTCATTCAAAGGTTCAGCTTTATATAGCCATTCTCTTGATAATTCTTGAACTTGCAAATCATTTTAATCATGCTTTCAGTTGTGCATAGCAGTAATAGCCTCAATTTTTTAGCACCTCAGCTTCATTAGTCTCATTCAGGGACGAATGTTCCCAAGGGAGAGAATTGTAATACCCCAAATATTTCTAGCTCAGTCCAGCCCTTATGCATACTTGTAATACTTAAACTCTAAAAAATAAAGTTAAGAGTTGAGGGACTTAGTCATTTTTGACTTCCTTAAAACTTCAAAGATTTTTAAGTTGACCATCTGGGCTCCGAGACATTGATTTTTGAGTTAAATTATATTTAGGGGTGAAAATAACATGTCTCAGATAAGTTTTGGAATTTTTGGATGAGGATTAAATCATATGCAAATTGGAAAAATAGTAGCTCAAGCAATTAGGCCACATCAAGGTGAGTATCGTGATGAGGAGGCCACCGTGTTGCGGTGGAGGCCAAATTAGCATTCATCAATTTCCAAAGTGTTACCGCGATTGCACTGCATCGTGGTGAACCACAAAACAGCAATTGTCAGCATACAGTGAGTCACCGCGATTCCACGCGTCGCGGTGGGTATCGCAATGACCCACTCACTGCATCGTGGTGAAGCCTTAATCGGCATTCCAGTTGCGAGATTTTAAATCCCAAAGGTAATCTTGTCTTTCATCAAGCCCCCAAATTGTGTCAACAGAAGATTAATCATTATATTGAGCAAAATATGCTTATTGTCCATCAAAATTCTCTCAATTAGAACCCTAGGCTTCAACATTTATCTTAAAGAATCCCTAAATTTCCACCATTCCTTTCCCAAATTAGTTCAGAATTCAAAGTTCCCAATTCAAGAACTCCAAGAATCAATCTTCAAGAGAACAAATAGGATCTCAAAACCAAACTTCTTCATCTAGTTCATCAATTAAGGTATGTGGGATTTGAACAAGGATAAATCTTTCATCCTTGTGCTCAAAACTAGTTTTATTTACAAATTTACATGAATTTCAAATAAGGGTTCATACCCATTTATTGCTATTTGAAAATTATGATGTTTTAAGTATTTTTTATGTTGAATTACATGTCTACTTTCGTAAATTGATGCGTAAGATTATATTTTCTAGATTTTGAGTTGAATTATGACTATTTACATTATCAAGCATGAACATTTTGATGTTTTGATATGAATTTGAAGGATAGGTTATCAAGTCCTAGTTGAATATGGTTATTTCAAGTATGATTATGCTTCTAAGCATGCCATGATATGATTTTAGACATCTTTGAACAAAGATTTGATTTTTTGATCTTTAGCTAAGATATGAAATCCACTTTACAGCTTAAATTCAGTTTAGAATGAGAAGATACACAGTTAGCTTTCAGCATGAAATATCATGACTTTTAAAAGTGGATTTTTCTACAAAATGAGCATATATAATTAAGGAGAGTAGTATTTAGCACCGAGCGGAAAGTGTGAGTTTAACATATCCGACTTACCTAGAACTACGAGCCAACATAGGTACAATTTCAGTATTCCCATTTCTATATGGGTGACAGTTACAAATGTGATAACTTAGCTCAGGTTATACTCCTTGGCGAGAGTATGGCACCTCTTCCCAATGTGAGGTTTTCCCCTAAAGGAACAAGACATTGGACTCCATGATAGCTCACATGGTTTATGTCGGTTAAGAGAACCTCCCTATTAGTAAAAGTAAATAAATAACTTTTGAGTAAATTTCCCTAATGGTAAAGATTTTCAGAACAGTTTCAAAAGTATTTTCCTACAGCCTTATAGAGAAGAATGACAGATAACAGCTCAGTTTTTAGACTTGAAAAGTGAGGGTTGACTAGTTTTATACAGTATGTTTTATTGTTCATGATCTATGATTTTTATCTTTCAGTTATTCCAGCCATGTAAGCCTTTACATACAGCATGCAAATTCTATGAATTTTGATAACATTGAGATATTAAATTTACTTATGAATTCACCCCTATATACTCAATACATCCTCAAAATAATGATCCACATATACGTCTATGTGCTACATTATTTTACAATGTAGGTTCAGGTGCTCAGTCTCAGCAGCTTGAGTGATTTCGGGCATCTCTATCTACACCCCTACAGTTGGTGAGTCCTCATGGTTCGAGGTCCATTTATTCAGACTTCCAGCATTCATAATATTTGATTCATTGTTTACAGTTTAGCTTGAGTCAGTTGGGGGTTTGTCCCAATGTCTCTCTAGTTTCTTAGTAGTAAAGGCTTGTCGGACTACTAGCTATTACTTTCAGACTTTCAGCATTAGTTATTCAGACAGTATATTAAGTTGATCTTAGCCAGTTTTGATATAATTCAATATTTTATCATTGCTATCTGATTAAAGAACTTTAACATGAGTTATATACATGGTAGTAGGCTTACAAGGTTAGCTTGAGGATACTCATAGTCTTGAGCATCGTGTGGTATCCCGAGACCAGGTTTTGGGCGTTACAATAAGGTACGGGTTAGAGGGTACTTCTCATATATTAGGATATGAGTTAGACCTTTGTAGTCATATGTTGGTCAGTATTAAGGTCCAAGATGATAATAGGGCATGAGATAAGGGTACCACTCAGACCCTAGGATAAGTTTTAGGGGAATGGGTTGTACCCTTCTGTGACAAAGTTTTTAGCTTTTAAGATGAGGGTATTTTGAATATTTCCCATCCTAAAACCCTTAAGTCCCAACATCTTAAAACATTTTGTGGCCCTTCATAACCCACTATTAAAAGATCAAACACTCCAAAAACACTCTCTAAACTCTCTCTTAAAATTGGGGCAAGGGTTCTTCAAAGGTATTCATCTTTAGGCTTAAGAGTCAAGTTTCTTATGTGAATCTTCTTGAATAAGGTGTGTGACTCTTCCCTCACTTGTAGTTCTCAAATATTTTGTGTTTTAAAGTGTGGTTATAATTCTTAAATAATGTTTTGAAAACCAAAATTTAGGGTTTTGTGGCATATGATTGAGTGTTGTTTACTCTTTGTTTAACTTGTGTTTATACATGTTTTTGGTAATGGTTTGCATATATGGGTGCTTGGTGATTGTGATTTAACAAATAGGTCATGGGATACCCTAAACTTGATGGTTTTTACCTTGATATTGGCCTTGATAATAGTATGCCCTTAAAGTGTGTGTGAAAATGCCTAAAAGAATAAACTAGTCACATGTTAATGTTATTTCAAACTAAGGCATTGGCCTAATTGATATGAATGGTTGGTAAATGGTTTTGTAAAGGTATTTTTGGCCATGTAATGGTCTAAATGGTAACCTTGGCGATTTAAATTGTTAAATGGGCTTGAGTCCCTAAATATTAACTTGATTTATGTCTTTGTTAGATAATGGGCTCGAGTCCCTAAACTTTAAATTGAACAAGTGTCTTTGTTATACAAAAGGTTCAAGTCCCAAAGTCAAATGAATAGATGGATGATTTATAATAGTAATGGCATGTGGTATACTTGCAAGTAGTGTAGGTATGATGATATCAACAAAGTTCCTTTGGTAAGAAATTGACTTAATAGTTGTGTATGTGAAATGATGGTTTTAAATTGGGCTTTAAAGCAGGATGCGTAGTTGGGCTGTGAAAGTGGAGTCCAATGGACTAATACTAGAACACTAGCCAGTGCGGGTGTCTTATAACTAAGTGGTTTGAGTCCCCCTAATGAATATATATGAATGGGTGTTTGAGTCCCCAATAATATATGTATTGGTGCTAAAGTCACCTTGATTGTGTCGGGAGGTTTGAGTCCCCTATATAGGCATATACGGATTTGGATATTCTTTGGTACATGCAGTTATACGCACTAGGGCCCTTCCAGCTAGGGGATAGCTGGGCCCATATAGCCTATGGGTGCCTTGTTCTATGATGCTCATGCTACACAGCTCAGGTTAATGATTTAAAAGTTCATGCTAATATTGTTCCCTATCCCCGTATGTTATATATGTATATGTATGTATTTCATTGGTTACATATATTGGTTGATTGGTTTTGAACTGTTGGCATTATTTAATCCTTATCCTTGAGTTATATGCTAGTGCTCCAACCGCTAACTGTCTTCGAAACTATATCCCGATGTGATACAGGTGTTGTCATACTACACCTCCTTCTCAGTGATTGGACTGCAGGAACAGCTTGTGTTGACTTGAAATGGTAAGCTTTCATACTTCGGAAGTCTCCATTTCTAGTTTTAGTTTCTTATGTTTTCATTGGTTAGTCTTGGACATTGGTTTTGGCTATGGTCGGGGGAATGTCCTAACCGGATATTGTTTTGATTTTGGATAGAGGATTTGTGAGTCTACTATGGGTCGGTATGGTCCATGTCGGCAGTGGGGTCAGCCTTGGCATTTGTATTGGTATTGGGGCTGATACTGTATGACTTTATTTTATTTGTGATTGGTCCATTTTATTATGGTATGGATCTGGACTTGGTTATTATTTTGGTTTATGTTATGGTTGTTAGTTGGCATTGGATGGTTAGACTTGTTCGGTTTGGCCATGGTCATGGACCTATCCCAAAGTCTTTAAGTTGATAATCACTCTATCATAAAATATGTTTGGAATTCATCCGACTAAGGTATATGATTGGAGTTTGGACTGGGTATTTAGGGTGGACTTCGGTCTTTATTATACTTGGGATGCCCATTATAACAAGGCCCTAGTTCAGGTTGAGTCACATAACAATAAAAACACAATACAACACATAAATATCCTAGATATGTTAGTTCAAGGCTGACAAAAAAAGAAGCACGATAACAAAAACCCGCACCGGCATGGTATGCACACCCCCAACTAAACACTGCGCACTGTCCTCAATACACTAAAAACAAAACATAGGGAAATGAGAAAATACCTGGGATGCACTAAGTGCTCGATTCAGGAGCCTCCTCAGATGGGGGCACATAAGTCTGTAGAGGCGGTGCACTACCGAATAATTCACCCACTGCTATAGCGTCACACCTCTACCTATATACAAATGAAATTAACAAAGAATCATGCTTAGCCTTTTTAAGGGCCTACTTCTCTTTCATAACAGGATCCTACAAATTGTGTAAGTGGCCTCTCTTGGTCCCAACTATTGGGACCTCATCCTCATCCTTTGCGAAGAAGTAGAAATATCTCGATGCATGCTGAGGTGATATCTTGACTATAGGGGGTATCATAGAAGGAGTAGCTGCTACATGACTCTCTATAAGAGAACGTACCTCTGCTCGTAGGATATTAAAATCCTCCCTTATCTGAATCAAATCTGGTGCACTTATCTCAGTATCTCGGGATGTAAACCATCTCTCCAGTTCATCAATCTGTGTCTGAAAATTGACACATAACTCTAATAGTGCGGATCTTTGATCAACCTCCTATCTAGGCTCGTCTTGCTCAAATCTAGTCCTAACCCCTAATCTTATCTGCCCAAAGAGTGTAGTCATCTCAGTCTCAAAATCGAGTAGTTGTAGCTTTCTGGCTATCCACTAGGCTCAGTAAAAACTCATTAGATATGGTAATAATACCTGTCGTAGGAGTTATAGTGGATGGGCAAGCAAGCTCTATAGATGCAGCGACTGACCTGAGGTCGAAGCTAGGGCTAAAAAAGAAGTAGCTTGTGTCCCCTCACCCTGAGTACTCGAATCTGGAGCATCACTCTGCTTCCCAATCTCCATGTCCACACTAACACCTGAATCTTCTATATGTGCGTCACCAGGCACTACGAAAACTCTCAGGACCTCAGTCTAGACCTGTGGTGCCGCTTCCTACTATCTAGGTCTCCTAGAAGTGCCTGAACATGCCAGACCCTAAAGGTTTCTTATCTATGCAATAGCAATAAGTCACCCTCTCATCAATACATGGTAACTCTAGCACACCTATTTTATCACATAACCTCTAGATCATGCCAGGAAATGGTAGGTTAGTCATCTCACCAAAGGCTCTATCTGGTAGCTCATAGCTGAGAATGGCAGCAAAGTCAACATCACAACTGGCCATTAAGCAGGAAACTAATGCAGCTTCTTCCTATGTCAATACATTATATGAAGTAGTGGGAAGTAGGCGATATCGAATTAACAATCACCAAAATCTGGCCTCTAGTGTCAACAGGCCTTTCTTGATCACAATTGCCCCTCAATCCATAGGGCCTCATCACCCTGTAGTGAAATGTAACTGACTATCCACCCAAACATCTCGAGCCTCTCAACTCTATGCTCAGTATCCCGCATAATATGACAATTCTGTGTAATCCTCAATCTATGGTCGCACTTTATTGTAGATACAGGTGTAATATAATCTAGGCCAAATATGACTCTGAGGATAGTCTCCTCTCTGACATCAACTCTGACCCCTCTAACTAGTGTGTGATCAAGTTATAGCTAATGTGCAAGTATGATAAAGCCTGGATGATGGCACATGTGAAAGACTATTGTGGCTCTATAAGATGGATAAAAATCCTTCGCCATAGCCGAGCTATAAGAACCGAGTGGCCTAGTCATCCACCAGAGTTGATACCTGTCAAATGCTGCCCTCAGCTGTGGTAACCGCTTCAGCCCCATTAAGTCAATTCAGCTCTCCTTAAAAATACATAATGTAGGTCTTCCTAGCTCCCAGATAGTGCTATCAAGATTATATATATGTCGCATCCCTTCCATATACCACCTCAAATATCTCTCCTCAGGATATGCATTTGGGGCTTGTGTGGGTACTTGTACCTGTTGTGCAACATGGGATGTCTATGTTGTACCTTCCTCAGACTATGGTACCTCTGCCTATTATGTATAAGTAGCAGTACCTTCCTCACACTGGGGTACGATTGATCACTGCTCCTGCTCAACCTCCTCAGAAGAATCCAGGGACCCCTTCTCAGACTGGGGTCCTATTTGGGTAGAGGAGTATGTAGTGGTGATATCCTCATGGACTTCATCCTCAGCCGGGATACGGCTGAATGAGTAACCTGGCCAGTATGTCCTAGCATGACTATGTGTTTCACTGCAACTGCAGTATCAATATGAAGTTATCTCAGATACTCCTCCACCAAACCGCTAGCCATGTATACTAGAAAAACTAGTGTTTAGCTTCCAACAAAAGTGAGGGATAGTGAAAGTTGAAGAAAAAATCAAAATTTGAAATGTTTGAATTTTTCCTCACTTTTCACACCCCTATTACCTATTTGAAATCCCAACAAGTCCAATGTATACACACTACCCAAGAATCATGAATTTCAAAGCAAACAAACATGTTCAACTCGTGGCATTACTTTCATTCATTCAAGTTCAACTTCTGGTTAGGGCCTTAACTTAGAATTTTAACTCAAAATAAGGCCTTACATTATGATTTTAGGCGATTTCAAGGATCCCTCATACAATCATGATAGTTTCCATACATTTAGCAATGAAATACATATATCAACTTGTTTCAACAATAGATAAAACATTATATCACCATTAGGATCCAAAAAAGTTACCTCTTATATGAAAATCCGAAAGAGAAGAATGAAGAACTCAAGCAAAACCAGTTGGTTCTAGCGTGTTTGGACAAGTTGGTATCTCAAGAAATCCAAAAGTTTGAAACGTGTTTCTAGCATGTTTGGACAAGTTGGTATCTCAAACAAGTGTCAATTTTGCCTTTTCTTAAGTGTGGGGTTGGTTTATGTTTAAAGTGAGAAGTTTGAATTCAAAGAGAAAATTAAAGTTTTGAGGATTATAATGAGTAATAATGAGGGTTAGAATGTTTTTATATAGGTGGGGGCTATAATAGGTCATATTTAAATGTTGGTATAACGATCCGAGACTACCACCTAGTCGTCTTATTTATAATAAGTCTTATTTAAATGTCGTCACATGGTGCTTATAGTCCCAAGGGACCACAAGCTAACCTATGACTGATATCTACTGTGAGCACTGAATAATAATACTGAAATAAATGTGGAATTAATTTGAATTTCCATAAGGTTCAAAATCTAAATACAGATAATTAATAACATCTGGTAGAAATATCTGAAAACTAAATATTGTCTAAACTGGTCTAGTGTGAAATCCTCTACTTGAACTGTCTGAATATGGAGTTGATGGGACATGCCCCCAACTTAATCCAACTACTAAACTACTGATAAACTGAAATAAATCATATCCCCAATAGATGAGAACTCGCTACTAAATCTGCAACTGTTGACTGGATTTGTCTAAATGCGATCAGGATCCTGAGCATTTGAACCTATGATATGAGACATCATAGCGCAAAGAAAGAGTATGTGGTCAATATATGGAATGTACTAGTATGCTAGATGAGGTAACGTTGAATGCAAGGGTTCATATGCATGAAGAAGAACTAACTGAATGATATAGAGTAACTAAATATAAGAATACGTGGATAGCTAATACAACAAAAATCACTGAGTATGAAATATTATACCTATACATATAGATTGTAACTGGGTTTTTTTGAAGATGAGCACTAAGTTCTGATAACTGAGTAACTGATATCTGAAGTTATGGATATTTGAAGTTACTAATAACTGATTTACTGATACTGATTGACTGTGTCTGACAGTCCTAATTCTGTAATATGAACTGAGTTCTAAACTGAAAACTGAAACTAAAACTGTGGGAGGTAATCATCTAATCGACATGCCCCAAATAAGATAATATAACTGAGTTGGGGTCCAATTTGTAACCCCAATTGGAAGAGTGCTAATACCGTACCACGGGTACTAACATTTGTTGTGCAGTCAGTCCTATCTAACGGGTGACCCCTGATATCAGTCCTAAACTAGTGGGTGATCCCTAAGTACGTCAGTCCTATCTAATAGGTGACATCTCATAACCAACGCTGGCTACGTAGTTCTAGAACTTAGGGATTGTTTCTACGGACAACCAAGTCTTAACTAATGGGTGAGCCTCAATCCCTAAGCTCGCTCGGTGCTGAATCCTACTCCCAACTAAATAGACACTGAACTGATTATACTGGACTAGACTGGACTGATACTGAGTTGGACTGATACTGAGTCTAATGAGATTTCCTGAGTTCTGCAACTAACTGAGTTCTACTGATCATGACATAACTGATACTATTCTGTAACTAACACTAGCTCTAGGTAAATAAATAGATTGGTGGGTATCAAATACCCTCAGGACTCGATAGCATAAAAAGAAAGACATAACATGATCATAAAGGCATAACAATACTTGTTTGCTAACAATGCACTCATTTAGACGTTTTGTCAAAAATTTGATATACATGAACTTGTGCATGAATGGGATAACATAATAACATGTCATGCGACAATCACATAAGCATTTTATCAAACACTTGTAGGGCATAAGCTTGTAAATGATTGGGACCACATAATAACATGTCATGATTCCACTATTTACTTTACATAGGAAATTTAGAAAACACTTAGGGAGCATGGATTATTTACATGATAATGGCCAACACATGAACATCATGATACATTAATTGATTTGTAAATTCAAGGGTTTATCAAGATAATCATATATTCATCACACATGTTATTTAATTTTCATAATACTTGTAATTAAATTGTGGATTGAAACCCAACTAATATCATGAACATGAATTCAAACTGATACAAACATAATAATTATGAATCTGAGATCTTGTATGTTTAAAAAGGGTTCTTGGACATCATGGGCGAAAGGGACCCATGAATGAACACCTAACATACCTTAGAAGATTCTTTCTTGAAGGTTCTTGGAGGAATTATTAGGCTTGTTCTTGATTTTCTTGAACTAGGATTTTTGCCTCTTTGAGAGAGAATGTTTTATTCTTGAGAGAAAGTGAGGAAATAATGAGGTAATAGGTTATTTAGGGGTATAACTTCGTGTTTAGACTGATTAGGGCCATAAAAAATACCAAACTACCCCTGGGAATAGAAGAAAATTCATCATTGAAAAACCCAATTTTGAGCCCTGGCACGATGCGGCGCTTTCGTGCCTGGCGCGACACGGTGGAATCGCAGTGCCCCTTTGATTCTAAATTTTGGACTCAGCACAACGCGGTAGAATCATGTTGGAACACTAAAAAAGGACAATTATGAACTGAGCCTATGGCGTGATGCACCAATATCGCGATGGAGCACTGGAAAGTGAAAACTGCCATTTGGCTTGGCTCCACGATGTGTTGACGCTCCAGGTGGTATAATGTCTTACAAAAATAGCCCTAACTCTTCACCCGGGTATCGGATTTGGGAAAATTTTATATCGTTGGAAAGCTGACTAAATTTCCTATGCATTGGCAGGATCTAAACTAAAAAATAATGAGAATTTCAAAAAAAAATTATATTAGATAACTATGAACTGAGAGTTAATTTAAGCTAAGGAAATACGGGGTATTACAATATCTCTCCCTTGGAAATATTCATCCTCGAATTAGACTGATTAAGCTGAGTAACACTGGTAGACTGAGTTTACATACTGAACATGCACGCTGAAAAATGACTAGATAATTGAACTATTGACAAGATAAGCTCTTATACTGTACATGCATGTCTGATGCATGGAATACATGACTGAAGCTACTGATAAGTTGAGTTTCATACTTAACACACATATCTGATATATGAGTACATAGCTGAACTGATTCATGAATGCATGACTGAATATGAAATAGTAATGGATACTAAGTTTATAACTGTAATTGGATCATGGAACGGAGTAAATCTAAGGAAGACTGTCACCTTAAGCTAAGAATACTGATGAACCTAAGATCATTTACTGAACACGCATGAACGAGAACATGAGAACATGACTGAGTTTGAAACATGATACATGGACTGACTATCATGAACGAAACTGGGCCCCTGAATACATGGCTTACAGCTGAGATAGGAACTTGAGGGTCAACTTATGAGTACCCACTACTCCAAGTTGGATTCATTACGTGAAGAGAAACTGGAAGGTTTAGGACATGAAAGTTTGGGGGTTATAGTGCTTCTCCCCCTTGGGATATTATGTCCCTCGAAGAATACTGACTTGGCTGAGATACTGAGGAAAAGCTGAGATAATGCACAGGACACCTACGAACTAAATCATGATTGAATATATGGGATCTAAAACTAAGGCATGATACATGAACTGGGCTGAATTCGTAACTACTAGGATTCTCCATCTTGGAATAGGCATATTCGAGAGACTTCAAATAGGGAGACTGGACGAAAAGATGGGAAACTATACGAACTTGTCCGTCTGACTGCTAAACTGAATTCCTGGCTTTACGGACTAACTCATACTAAAAATTTATACTCAACTGGATCATTTCATGTCACTTTTTCTATAAGGTTCTAGTGACTTTAGGGAGCATGGAAATCTTGACATGGTCTGAATGAGACATATGAATAAGAAATCACAACATGGCAAAAATTTTGTGATATGGGTACTAATAACTCTACCTACTGAGGTCTGATCTGGACTGAATTCTTCCGCTATGTGCATGCCTACTCAAATCTCTAAAATGCATTTAACCACTTACACATAAACATGACATTCAAGCCTATCTTCATAAATACACCTCGTGTAAAACTAGCATGCACCAATATTTTCTTAACATGACACACCTACTCTCCCCCTTCTAAGCAACTGCTCATCACTACATCATTTCATAAGGAGAGTTCACTGAAATTTAAAACATGGTGACCTAAAGCAAGAATGGACACTATACTGAATTTGGCACTTAACTGAGGCCTGGGGAACAGAACATCAATATCCTGTACTTTATCAAGAGATCTAAACTGAGGATATACATGACAAAATATGAATTTAGCTGATTATTAGGAGTATAGCATAAGTCATGGAAACTTAGCACATTATAAGGCATAAATACATAAGTCATGAGCTACATGACCTAAGTTTGGAGTTTCTGTATTCATGGAACATGGTTCGTAATACTGAGGAAATCAAAACTCCTTACACTAGAAACTGTAAACGTACATAATTTTCAATAATGTGCATGAATAGGAACTATGATCATAGAATTAGCATGTACTGCGTGAGTAGATATCATGATAGCTGAAGTACAAAATTGGCACTGAGGTAAAGATGGGTTGGGCATCAACCTTTCCCACTACTTTTCTACACATACTGACATTACTACTAAAATCTGAAGGCCTGACTTTCTGAGATATCATAACTAGACAGTTCTTGTATACCTTTTGGGCTATGATAGTCTAACCCACTGGGGTGGAGACTGAGAAAGGTTTTGTTAAGGTTTTTGGTCTGACTTTGAAATTGACTAATATGTAAGGAATTACAAAAGACAGAAAAACTCCAGGATCTAATAAGACAAAATATGTAAATGGAAGATCCATAACGTACCAGTAACCATGTCAGGAGAAATTTCCTAATATTTTCTTGATTGAACAAAGCCTGTATGGGCGTTGCCCTCTGGTGGCACTGGAAGTAGCACCCTGCTGATTTGGTCTATCGAACTGAGTTGAACGATGGTTGTTCTGACCCTGTTGGCTCAAATATTTTCCCCTCAACTTTACACTCCCACATCTTGTGGCCTGGATTACCATATCCAAAACATACATCACTACAAGCTCTACATACACCTAGGTGATGTCTACCACATTCTTCATAAAGTGGATGAGTACGACTGTTGCTCACACTAGCATGGGTTTTAGAACCTGGCGCCCCATCACGACTACCATTCCTGAACTTTGGTACTGGTGCACTAGCTGAGGATGGAGTTAGAACTGAAAATTTTGGATGAAACTGGGAATGGTTACCGCTCTCTAACTTAGGCTGATTAAAATTAAAACCACCTGTTCTAGCTCTTTTGTTCTCTCTCTCCTTCTTCTTAAGCTTCTTCTCCTTAATATATTAAGCATAGATCATAAGCCTAGAGATGTTCATCACCTTAATCAACATCACAGTTCTACACTCCTTAACCACACTATCTGACACTCCAGACATAAACTTGCTTATTCTGGAACCTATTGTCTGCTACTACATGAGGAGCATACCTGGATAACTAAGTAAACTTAAGGGAATACTCTTTTACACTCATACTACCTTGCCTAATACTGATGAACTCTAACACCTTGGCTTCTCTCAGCTCTAAGGGAAATAATCTATCTAGAAAAGCAGTAGCAAAATTTTCCCACTCTATGGGCTCTATATCTGTACCCCTGTCTACCTTCCACTACTTAAACCACATATGAGCTACATCTTGTAGCTGATAGGCAGCTAAATCAGCAATTTCACTGAAAGTCACTCCCATGATATATGTGACTTTCTGAACTTGATCGAGGAACTCCTGTGGATCCTCTTCTACTTAGATCCTGAGAATAGGGGAGAATTTATTTGGGTGAAGTCCTAAATCCTGGTTGCAGCAGTATTGGCCACTGGGTTGGTGTGAACAGCAGTTGGTTATTCATTCTGAGTTACTACAGAATTGGCTAGAGTAGTGAATGCAGCTCTGAATTTTGCATGGAAGACATGCTCGTCCAGGGGATCTACCTAAATGGGCAGAGGTGTTGATTGATTTTCGATTCTTCTTTTGTTAGTTCTTTTGGGAGGCATGTTCTATAAATGAAAGGAAGAAGCGAATTAGACTGAGAGTTTAACTTGAGCTCGTGCTCACTCGCATGACATAAATACTGAAAGAAGGAAAACTTTTCCAAAAGCATCTCATAACCTCTTGTCCATAAGTATGGCGCACTACACACCCATGCATAAGACTCTACTTGATGCGTCTTTCAGACTCCCTAGGACTCTACTGAACCTTAATCTCTGATACCAAATTTGTAATAACCCGAGACTACCCTTAGTCATCATAAGGTGCTTACAGTCCCAACAGACCACAAGCTAACCCATGATTGATATCTGCTGTGAGCACTGAATAATAATACTGAAATAAATATGGAATTAAGTTGAATTGCCATAAGGTTCAAACTTTAAATACTGATAAATAAAAACATCTGGTAGAAATATCTAAAAACTAAACACTGTTTGAACTGATCTAGTTTGAAAGACGCTAACTGAACTATCTGAATATGAAGTTGATGGGATAAGCCCCCAACTTACTCCAACTACTGAACTACTGATAAACTAAAATAAATCATATCTCTGATAGATGAGGACTCACTACTAAATCTGCAACTGCTGACTATATCTATCAAAATGCGGTCAGGATCCTGAGCATCCGAACTTATGATATGAAACATCATAGAGCAAAGAAAAAGTATATGGTCAGTACGTAGAATGTACTGGTATGCTAGATAATGTAAGGCTGAATGCAAGGGTTCTTATACATTAACAAGAACTGACTGAATGATACAGAGTAACTGAATATAAGAATACATGGATAATTGATACTACAAAAATCACTGAGTATGTAATACTGTACATATACATAATAACTGTAACTGAGCTTTTTTGAAGTTGAGCACTAAATTCTGATAACTGAGTATCTAATATCTAAAGTTATTGATAAATAATTTACTAATACTGATTGACTGTGTCTGATAGTCTTAATTCTGTAAAATGAACTGAGTTCTAGACTGAAGACTGAAACTAAAATTATTGGAGGTAATCATCTAACCGACATGCCCCAAATAAGATAAGATAACTGAGTTAGGATCCAATCTGTAACCCTAATTAGAAGGGTGATAATATCGTTCCATAGGTACTTACATCTATTATGGAGTCAGTCCTATCTAATGGGTGACCCTTGAGATCAGTCCTAAACAAGCCGATGATCCCTGAGTATGTTAGTTCTATCTAACGGGAGACATCTCATAACCTACCTGGCTATGTAGTTTTGGAACTTAGGGATTATTTCAAGAGAACCAGTCCTAACTAATGGGTGAGCCCTTATCCCTAGGATTGCTCGATGTTGAATCCTACTCACAACTAAATAGACACTGAACTGATTATACTGAACTGGACTGGACTGATACTGAGCCTACTGAATTTTCCTGAGTTTTAAAATTGACTGAGTTCTACTGATTATGACATGACTGATACTATTTTGTAACTAGATTGATACTATTTTGTAACTGACACTGGCTCTAGGTAAAAAAACTAGATTGTCGAGTATTAAATACCCCCAGGACTCGATAGCATAAAAAGAAAGACATAGCATGATCATCAAGGCATAACAATACTTGCTTGCTAATAATACACTCATTTAGACATTTTGTCAAACACTTGATATACATGAACTTGTTCATGAATGGGATCACATAATAACACTTCATGCTTTCACAAGTCAAATCACATAAGTATTTCATCAAACACTTGTAGGGCATAACCTTGTACATGATTGGGACCACGTAATAACATGTCATAATTCTACTATTTACTTCACATAATTCCAACACATGAACATCATGATACATTAATCAAATTATAAATTCAAGGGTTTATCAAGATAATCACATATTCATCACACATTCTATTCAATTTTCATGAAACTTGTAATTAAATCTTGGATTAAAACAAACTAATAGCATGAACATGAATTCAATCTAATTCAAACATGGAAATCATGAATCGGAGATCTTGTATGTTTAAAAAGGGTTCTTGGACTTCATGGTAAAATAGACCCATGAATGAACACCTGACATACCTTAGAAGATTCTTTCTTGAAGGTTCTTCGAGGAGTTCTTAGGCTAGTTCTTGATTTTCTTGAACTAGGATTTTTGCCTCTTTGAGAGAGAATGTTTTATTCATGAGAGAAAGTGAGGAAATAATGAGGCAATAAGTTATTTAGGGGTTTAATTTCGTGTTTAGACTGATTAGGGTCATGGAAAAATACCAAACTACCCCTGGGAATAAAGGAAAATTTGTCACTAAAAAACTCAATTTTGGGCCTTGGGCGACGCGGCGCTTTTGTGTCGTGTCACTGAAAAAAGACAATTGGGAACTGGGGGCCTGGCGCGACACGGTGGAATCACGGTGCCCCTTTGATTCTTAATTTTGGACTCAGCACGATACGGTAGAATCGTGTTGGAACACTGGAAAAGGATTATTGCAAACTGAGCCTAATCGCGATGGAGCACTAGAAAGTGAAAATTGCCATTTGTCTTGGCTTGGTGATGCGCTGACGTTCCAGGTGGTACACTGTCTTACAAAAATGGCTCTAACAATTTACCCGAGAATCGGATTTGGAAAAATTTTATATCGTTGGAAAGCTGACTGAATTTCCTACGCATTGGCAGCTCTAAAGTGAAAAATAATGAGCATTTTAAAAAAATTTATACTGGATAACCCATGAACTGAGAGTTAATTTAAGCTAGGAAAATATGGGGTATTACAGTTAGTGGGCCCAAAATTTTAATTAAAAAGTGAGCTAAAATTTGACCTATATGCGGTTTGTACCTGCACCCTTTATCCGCGGTCAGGTCCTAGGAGCAGGTAGCACCTGCAGCCCGCAGATGTTGGGCGCAGGTACCGAGCTAAAATATTTGGCCCTCTTTTTCACAACCCGGACTTGATGTGTTGATATTTTTCTATATACTTATGGTCCCACAATCTAAGTTTTAGGTCCCAAAAGTAAAATTAGTTACCAAAGTCCATAACTTGTCATTTTTCATCCTTTAAATTTTAACTTTTCATTTTTCTACTCAACTTACCATGTGGAACTTATAACCATGATGGGATCATCACACAATCCCCTTCCTTGAAAATCAATTAATGTAGCAATGTTTATCGTATTCCGTGTAAGGTTCAAAAGCTACAAACTTATGAAAACAAAAATAAAAAAAAAGTAAATACTAAAATATTGTAGGTTTCCTCTCACTCAATGCTAGATTTAATGTCATGGCACGATGTAGCTATGGTGGTTACTCAAAATTCACCAACCAACTCATGGGTTGCCTCCTATGCAGCACTTGATTTAACGTCGCTGCACAATGCGGGTATCTTAACTACTCAAAAATCATCAATATACCCATAGAAATATCCTTCGGGGTTATCAATACAATTAATCACCGACACTACCCTCATGTTGCTAGATACTTCATAGACTTTTGGATGTTGAATGTCGTCTCCTCACTGTTGACATAGAAATTTCCTCCCCTCTCTCCATGCCAACCCTAGTTCTACCTATGGCCATGAATGGTCTTCCCAAAATAATGGGCATTTTGGTGTCAACCTCATATTCCAAGATGACGAAGTCAACCGAGAAAGTAAATTTGGCCACCCTAACGATCACATCACAAGAGATTCCCATAGGCTTATTCACTGTGTGGTCAACAATCAATAGACGCATTAATGTCGGTTTCGGAGGGTTCAAGCCTAGTTGCTTGAAGACGACCAGCAGCATCAAATTAATGTTGGACCCTAAATCACACAAGGCTCGAGCAAATCTGGATGACCCAATAGTGCATGGTATAGTGAACACTTTGGGGTCACCTTTTTTCTGTGCCAAGGACCTAGTCATGACTACACTACAGTGGTACACAGCCTCAAAATCCTTAAAAGTTGCTCCTTTCTTCCTTGTGACTAACTGTTCCATAAATTTGGCATATCCAGGCATATGCTCTAACGCCTCAAGAAGAGGTATGTTGAAAATCAATTCCCTCAGCATTGTAATAAATTATTTGAACTTACCTTCCTCTTTCTTCTACATCAGTCGCTGAGCAAAAGGTGGGGTGGTCTCAGAATTTGTCTTACCTCTAGATTAATGATCAAACCTTACCTTTATCTATAGAAACTATACCTCTATCCTCTACTACCTTCTCAGACTCAGTAGTAGGTATCTCATCATTAACTACTTTTATAGTAGGCATTAGGGATCCATAGTAGTAATACCACCCCTCGAGGTAATAGAAATTATGTGAGAGTCATTTTTTGGATTTTGCATTATGCTGCTCAGAAGGGTACCTGGTTGCCCCTGGTTTAGATTTGCTTTAATCTACCTAAACTAGTTCTCCAATTGTTTGAAAGCAGTGGCATAAGACTCGACCTTCTGGGTCAATCCAGAAATATCAGCCTTAATCTCCTTAAGGATGGTCTCCTACTTTTCCTGACCCTTCACCAATTTAGCCAGCATCTCCTCCAGTCTAGATTCTGCATTGCATCTACCAGGTGGAATATATCTATCTCCCTTTTCTCTATTGCCATCCTTCTTCCTCCAGTTACTATATTGCTTTCTACTATGGTCTTTGTACCTATCATAATAGTTCCAACCTTGGTTCCCTTTCTATTGGGCTTGAAAACCCTTCATCTGACGATCCAGGTAATTAGCATTCTCTTCCACTTCAGACTCGTATCATTTGGAAGTTGACCCTTGGGATGCTACTGTATTCACTTTATCAGAACTTGTTGCTGCAAACTGCTTTGCTAGTACCCCTAAATCAGTCCTTAGTAACATAATTTCTTGCGCTACTATATCATCAGTTGATTTATGGTCACAGAAAGCATCAATAGCATAAGTACCAAATCCTCTCTCAGCCTCCCGAGTTTTCCACCCTTGTTTAGTAAGTGAGATCCAATCTAATATCTCTGAAGTTGTCTTCCAACATAGTCTCATGAAATCTCCTCCAGAGATGGTGTCTTCTATGGATCTGGATTTGATGTTTAGGCATTTGTAGAATATCTCAGATAAGCTTTTCCCTGAATACTAATGATTGGGCACCAAATTCAGCTTCTTTTTAAACCTGAACCAAGACTCGTACATGGACTCTAACTGCAGCTACCTAAAATTATAGATCTCTTCCTTAAGATGCAACATTCTTGATGGAAGGAAGAACCTATTTAAGAGTTTTCTACGTAACTCATTCCAAATCGTGATAGAGCCCCTTGAAAATTCCCTTAACCATGAAGATGTTTCTCCTGTAAGAGAAAGGAAAAAAGCCTCTCTAAGTACTTCCTGATTTACCCCTGGATTGTCATACAAGTTACAAATCCCAAGGAAATTTGTAAGGTTCAAGTTTACATCATTGGTAGGCAATCCTGCAAACACACCCTTCAAATTTAGAAGTTGGATCATGGCACTCATAATGTCAAATTTGATGCCTGGGGGGAAACGGGAGGTACTCTGGGTCTAGACTCTATTGTTACAAAATATCCCATATCCTTCTCATCATTGATATATGGATGCACCTACTGATATGCTGGGACAACTTGAATACAGTCACCTCTAGCTCTATTTTGATTCCTACCGACTGTTATTCGTGGTCTGCTGCTTGTCTTTGTTCAACTAGATCCGTATCCCTAGATATTCTTAGAGTTTCATCTATTTCTCTCCTTTTGACTTCAGTTTGAGAAAAAATCTCACCAGTCTGATGATCAATAATATCTTATACCCCTTTGGTAGGAGGCACAATATCATGAACCCCTTCAAGATTATCACCTTTTTCCAGCTCAAACATCCTACTAGGTGTTTGTAGGATCCTCTCTGGATTTGGATTTACTGGGAGTAAGGTATTACCTCTACTCCATGTGCTAGGTATACATTGGAGTATTCCAAACTAAGAACAAAAAAAAAACAAAAAACTTAAAAACTGCAGTAACCTCAATCTACAAATCAATACTGTGTTCCTCGGCAATGATGCTAATTTTTTAATAATGTGCAAGCAACACCTCCTTTTAGATGATGGTACAGTTGTTTTCAAGATATAGTAACCCAACTAAGTTTGGGGTCGAATCCCAAGAAAACACGTGGTTTTACAGATCTTGGTGGTTACAGTCTATGGGCAAAATAAGAAGAAAAATGGGAGGATTTGTTTGTACTCGTCTTGAACATAAAATAATATTAACTTGGTTTAAAATCAGTCATAAGTGAACACTACGATTGTGTTCCCCCTGGCATCTCAACTCCATAGGTTTATCGTGCGTTGTTGAACCAACCTAATACCTTTCATGCAGAATCAATAAGTTATGTACCTCCTACAGTCTTTTGGACTGGTAGGAGGATTTCACCCTTTACCTATTAAATCTCAGGGTGTCGCATTACTAAACCTTACCCTAGTCCCAGTTAACTATCACCTTTTGAGTCTCAAGTTATTAGATGAAAACAAATAATCAATCAGATATACCATTATGCAGCAATGGATCGACTGTTAACTCCCAAATTACTGTTGTCTTTATATTTCCTAGTAACTACCCCTTTTTTAGAGCAAGTAGTAATATCTTAGAGAATGTAGTAATATCTTAGAGTAAGTAGTAATATCTAGGTAGGATCCTAATATGTGCACCCATTAAGAAATCAATCATATAAAAGATAAAGCAATGCATACCAACGGTATTGGTTCCTGTCAACAATCATACTTCCCCTGCTTCATCAATATGTTGGGTTTCCATAACCCTATCTATGGGATTTAGCCACTCATGATTATGAAGAAGTTAATAACATTTATATGGAAAAGCAATGGTTAAATCACAATGATAAGATGAAAGAAAACCCATAAACATAAACTGAATAATAAATTAAAGTCAATATAATGGAATCCCAAGATCAAAGATGGATCTTGAAATACAAATATATTTATAAGTGTTAAAAGTGTGTAACCTAAACTAAAAAGTATATATAGGGTATTTATAGTACAAGAGAAAACCCTAAAACTAAGCCCGAATAAAATAGGAGAAAATAGGGTCGGTGGTTATCCGCTTCCTGTACATACAATATGGTCATAGCTGCAGGTTGCACCGACAGTCTACTTTAGGTGCAGGTACTAACCGCAAGTATCGGATGGGAAATTTCCTGCAAGTCATCTCTCAGGATTTTGGACTTTCTGGTACCCTTTTTGTCTACATATGGGTTGTAGGTTAACATATGGTTCGTAGGTTGACTTAGTAGGTACCGGTAGCCATTTTTTCAGTTCTACTTCAAATCTCAAACATGCATTGATCACGATCAAGATGGAAAACATCCCAATCATCTATAATCTCTCCAAAAGTGGCCAGAAACACCTTTTCACCATTTTCACAAAATTATCATTCAAATCATGGTTTCTTGTAAAACATACCCAAAACGGATCATATCTAACAAAAAGGCCTTATAAAATTGCATATTTACCTCATTTTAAGCATTAAAAGTGCTATATTTATATAGCACATCAAGCATGGTGCATAGTGATAGGGGAAACATTTATCGACAGTAGTGGTGACCACTCTATTTAAATGAGGTGAATCAACTTTGATTATGGTTGGTTTGTCATAATCAAAATGAGGAAAATTTCTATATCTTTTAATGATGATAAGCTGACAATAAGGGACTAGGTCCCGGGGTCTTCATGAAAACATACAGTTGTCACTGTCCTGCGCAGTTTTATCTGTTAGTGTAACAAACTGCGCAGGTAAGTTGTATACCTATTAGGACACCTATACCAATCAAAATTCTACCCTAATCATTATCCTACCAAAAATAAAAGAGAATGCTTCTCAATTCACAATTTTTAAAATTTGGCTATTCAAAGAGAAAATTGGCAAAAATTCAAATATTGCTCAACTTTTAAGATTTTATGTGCTAAATGAGTGTTTGTACTTTAGTTGAGTATTGATCTCTAACTGAATTACTCATCTTATAAGATTAATATTTTTTTATGTCCTTATAGTGCTTAGGTAGAGTTACCTGAGTTGATATTGGTTAGAGTTGATCAATATTGAGCTGAGATTTTGACAGAGTTGTCAAGGTGAGTTTGTAATAGAGTTGTTACAAACTAGTGGATCTTATACTTAAGTTCCAATGGAGTTTTTAATTATGAGTTTGATTATAGTGGAATTTTGAGTGCTTATGAGGACAAGTCGTAGTTTTTCCTCCCTTGAGAAAGGAGATTTCCATGTTAAATCACTGTGTTCTTTAATTTCCTTCAAAGCTTTTACTTCCTACTACTTTACTATTTTATTGCCTATGTCTGACTCTAAGGGACCTGGTCCCCCATAGTGTGGTGCAACCCCCACATTTCAATAGTGGCTTCGGTGAAGGTTCTATGGAGGAACCAAAAGTTTGAAGAAGCTACTTGCGAAGTTGAAGAGGACATGAAATCCAAATACCCATTCTTGTTCCCCGTTCCATATAATCGTGCTTAAGGTATGTCTTAATCTTAACATCTTTGTTTTTTGACTATGATAAAGGAAATTGTGATTTCCTTAACACCTTTGTATTTTGTCTTTATTAAAGGTAAGTATGGTTGTATTCCGTGTTAAATTGTGCTAAAGGATGCCTTGTCTCTTAGCATGACTTGTCTCATAATTGGAGGATGAATGATCATAAGAAGGGTAGAATAAAATGCCCCAGATTCTGGTTCTTAAAATTTTTCTAGACTTATGGACTTACTGCCCAGACTACGACCTACCCTGCGAGTTGTAGGGTGTCATTACAGGTCATAGCACCCTAATCGTAGCCTGACCAGTGTGAATTGTCCAAGTTTTTTCTATGATTACGATTGGCTCCTAAGGAGTCGTAAAGACTCTATACGAGTCGTATAGTCCCATCCATAGAGAAACCAGTATGATGCCCAAAAATGTTTTGCCTTGCCTACGACTTAACCAAATGATTCATAATGTCTGAGTATGAATCATATGGTACGAATCATAGCCAAACCAATGTGGGTTCCCATAGATGTTGTTTAGACTACGACTAGAGGGCATGAGTTGTAAGGTGGCCCTACGAGTCGTAAGGCCACCCGTAACGACTAGGCAACAAATTTTAGTCTTTTTACTAAGGGTATTCTGGACATTTCCCTTTTTTACCAAGTCATGACCCATGACTTAAAACTCTTTTAGGGTGTCATTATCACTCTAAAATTGAAATAACTTTTAAACCACTCTAAATTTGCCAAGGTCAAGATACCTAGGGTTTCGAAGAAGTTTATCAATTAGAGCTTTCAAAGGTAACTTCTCTCCATAACTCTTGATATTTTAGGCTGAATCTACCCCTAAATTTGTTTTACTTAAAGCATGAAATTATAGTATTATTTATATGGATTTGAACATGTGTTTTGATATGGGTTGAGGATTTTGGAATGAATGTTTCTTAAGTTTTTTTCCCATGATTTATTATGCATTGTTCATGTTTTATATATGGCTTTAAACTTGTGGGGTGCATGGACATGGTGAATAAACTAGGGGGTTGTGATTTTTCCAAATTTTATGAATATTGACAATTGAATTGGTGGTAACCCTAACCTAATTTTGTGAGTGTGAATTTCAGTATGAGCATAATTGCATTGAATTACTTTTAGAACAATTGCAAGATATAAAAAGATTATTGAAATATGAGGGTTTTATTAAATGAACAAATAGAGTTAGTGTTCCCCCACCTTGTAATAATGAACAAAGGGAGTTGTTTTCCCGAGTTAATAAAATCAAAATGGCATGATGATGTTACCTTGCAAGAGTTGTTGGTATGACAATACCAATAGGGTATGCCTAAATCCATATTGTGGTTCAATGAATGGGAATATGTGATCAATGTTTTAACTTTTAATAGGGATGAAAAGAGGATTGTGTAGCTAGGCCATGAAAGTGGTGGTCCCAAGGGACCAATACTAGAAACCGCATTTGTCGGCATGGGGGTCTAAATGACCTGGGGTTCAAGTCCCCTTGCTTGTGACCGGGTGGTTCGAGTCTACCTTATTATATGATTGGAAGGTTTGAGTCCCCCATACTACATTACATGATCGAGTGCTTAAGTCACCTTAGTATATGATTGGGAGGTTCAAGTCCCCTGTGCATATATATAAGATTATTCTCTGATTCATGTGGCTACACGCACTCGGTCCCAACCAAGGGGTGAGAGTTGGGGCCCATATATCCCATGGGTACTATTATATGACGGTTAATCTACATAATCTAGGCTAAAGCTTTAAAGTGCACGTTAAGTCTTGTTTCCTATACCTGCATTTTATATAAGTATCTATGAATGCACACATGTATATGAGCATATACATTGAGTTGAACTAGATTTGGAATTATCATTATTTTATCCTTATCCCTGAGTTACATGCTAGTACGTAACCCACTAACTGTCTCCAGACACTGTATCCCCACGTGATGCAGGATCCGAAGGCAAGTCTTCTTTTTCCATGCATTGTTAAGTGGATCGGCTCGATTCGTCGGTCATTTCTGGTGAAGTATTGAGCTTTCATTCTCCGAAAGACTTGATTGCTCCATCGGATTTCCTTTTCTAAATTAGAAGTGAAGACTTCACATTAACATTATCATTTTCATTGTCATTGTTAGAGTCGGGGACATATCCCGGTGCAGGTTGCTTTTATGGTATAGAGGCTTTGTGGATATTACTGTGGATGGATTTTTTGGTTGTTGACATTAATAAACTTTTGAGTCACTATTTACGCTATCTTGTTATATGTTTGAAATTTAACCTCTTCTAGGTGTGTTATGTTCTATTTGGTTAGGCAAATAGGGTGGTCTCTGGTCCTCAGTGGACTTGAGATACCCATCATGGACAAGCCCTGGTTCGGGTTTTGACAGTTTCAAATGGCCACTAGAAAAAAACTTTAGTAAAACAATCTCGAATGTAAATTTTGACTATGCCAAAAGCTCTGGAATATTGATTTTAGGCTAGGTAGACCTTTGGTTCGAGTCCCGATGTACCCGAGCTCATTTCAACTTATTGGTCGAAAGTTGAAAAATTGAAAATATGGGTGGGGGACCCATATTTGGATGAAACAACCTCAGATATAAAATCTAACTTTACCATTACATGCAGAACATCGAATTTAGTGTCATTACATAGTTCATTTGCGTATTTCGAATTCTAAATAAATCCTGAGGCCTATACAGAAACTTGGAAAATTTTCAAGTTTCAGCTAATATCTGGTATTCAATGGAGATAGTGCGATCGCACCAAGGGTATGGAAATCAACAAAAATCTTCTCTTGAGGTCAAAAAGTATGATTACACACCTAGATGTACGATTGCAATACCTGATTACCTGGTATGGGTATAAATATAACCCCTTTTTGCTCGATTTTGGCTCATTTCTCACCCATCCCCTGATAGCAAAAGCTCTAATGAGTGTGATAACTCAAAATTTAGTTTTGTGGGCGACTCTGGAGCTTGATTAATATCTATTTTCGTTATTATCATATGAATTTAGGTAAATTCCAATCTTTTCTTGGTGAATTTTTTTAGTTCTTGACCAAAACCCCAAATAGCTTGAAGGCTTGATTTTAGCCCCAAATTAGCTTGGTTCTCACCTTTTCTTGAGGGTTATGATTCTTTGATCATGAATGAACATTGGATTGACCTCAAAAATGTGATTTCCATAAGTGGGACCCAGTTGGGGTTTTTGATATCATTTTTAGACCCGAAGTACAATGGTGCAATATGGGTATTGTTGACATCTAAATTTTACCCTCCACAACTAAGTTTAATTCTGAATTTTTTTTATTTTAAATAAAATTAAAATATTAATTTTATCGGATAAATTCTTTCTAAAAATATTCATTTTGATAATTTTATAATTTTAAACGATTATACATTTTGTATTTATACGAGATCGTATAATTTTGCTACGTGCTAAAATCAAATTTTAATCAAGGGTTATCCCTAAATTAGTTCAAATGTGTAAAATTTTGATTCAAATATAATTTATTCTAAGAAATAATTTATTTGAAAAAATATATGTTTGATTTTGTTGAACCAAGAAACTCGAAATTAAATTAGGTATTAATTCGTGTCGAATTATATTTTAATTTAGCCAACGTATTAAATTTGATCATAATTGAAATCAAATTGACAACAAATACAATGCAATTGGTCAATTTATTGTCAATTTGATCAAAACTTAAATGAAACGGCTAAATTTGGTTGGGGTTATTTAATAAATAACCCTAAAACCCCACAATCCTCCAAAATTCCAATAATCCAGCCCAAATTCACCTGGACCAATCCCTTTTCCCTCTTTTATTAACGGCATCATCTACCCACCTCCTAAAGCCAGCCCAACAATACAATACCCAACTCCAGCCTACACCACTGGCCAACCCGGCCCACACCCTTATAGTCTTCTCTTTCACCCTCAAACTAACAACAATACACCCATTCCAACAATATTATCGACAATACGCGTACAACACAACTCCACCATACAAACACAAAAAACTAGCAACAACATCAACAGTGACAAACCCAACAACCCCCGTTCTTAACGATAAACCCAACGGCGACACAACAGTCAACAATGGAAGAATCCTATCTGCCCCCTGCTTTTACCATTTTGTCCTCCTGCACATCCATTTATGGCTAAAAATTAGATGACTTTAATCATTTTCAGTCTATGATTTGCAATTTTGGGTAAGTAATTAATTCCCAAGTCCCTCCTCTTTGTCTCACTATGGAATTCAAAATTCCTTAAGAAAATCAACTCAATTTTAGTTTTTCAATTCGAAAAAAAAAAACTAATTTTTTCTCCTATAAATAGATATTGAGGGTTAGATGTAGAAAGGGAGGATTATTGGGGAAAAACTTGGAGGTTCGGGAGGCGCATTCTAACCTAATGCAATCAAAAATTCTCGATGAACTCATCCCAAAAATCAGATTCTGATGAAATTGTTGAACTTTGGCATGGCTAATCAAAACTTCGGTGGTGAAAGTCCATTTGATTAAGGCTTGTCATCCCATTTGCTGCCCACAAAAAGGTAATATTTCTCTTATTTTTTAAATAGGATTAAAAGATAGAACAGAGCCTCATAATGGACTATTCTTACTCTTCCAAAATCCTTGTATCAACTTCAGAATGAGCATTAGATTTTATTCATTTGATTTTATTTTGTTCATCGCTTTCTGAATGGGTCGTCGTTGATGTTTTGGTTCATTAAACACCTTCTTGATTCATGATATCAAGAAAGGTTCAATTGGAATTAAGTGGATTTGGTGGATAATTCTTTAGTTTTTCATTCCCAAAAGACCAGTGTTAGGATAAGAAATAAAAATCAATGATAATTCTCATTTCAACTTTGAAATATGATCCCCATAGCTCTTCATGGGCAATAGTTGCTTAGCTGTTTTTTGCATATTTTCTCTCTTCCTACTTTGTTTGGTTTGTTGTGAAATTTATTAAAAATTGAAATCGAGTTTCAAGTGTCCTCCCTTTGATTCACAATTCCAAGAAAGGCAGTTTCCTCATCATTGATGGATTGTTTCCTTTCAACAAAACGTTTTTTTTTTGTTAATTTTTGCAAAGCTGGAATTTTCTTGTCATAGATGGACTATTTTCTTTCTAGAAAAAGTGTTTTGGTTTAATTTTTGTAAGCTAAAATTTGGTTTTCAATCTCACTAGCTTGAGCTAAAGAACTAGTTTTGGTCATAAACTAGTTTATGTGTTTAATTACTAGTAGTTGTGTTTAGCCTACGAATACCACTAGGACGTTGTGTTAAAATGTTAGATTTGTGAATTCCTTTGAATGTTGATGCCCTTAACTTTACATGTAAAGCTAATGGCCATTTCATTTTTATTTATAATTTTGGTCACTATCTATTTCAAAGTTGTTTCAAATAACCAACTTTTACTACAGTGTATCTCCATGTGATTAATGCATGGGAAATTTTATGAGAATGGTCTAACTTGTTTGGTTACAAACAAGTGCAAATATATTTTTTCACTACACCCCGAACATGCCTGCATCGGCTTTCTTTGCTAAGAATCTCCTTGGTTCCTCTTTGACATGTCTTCTTTAAGATGATTTTTGCCCTCTCGAAACTAGTCCCAATCAACTGCCTTGTCATGTGTGTTATTTTCTTCTCTCATTTGACCATGTTTTATCTTGTTTTAGCATCTGTAACTGGTTTGTCTTGCTCTTTAATTTGAGTAGTTCTCGTAGATAGCTATTTAATATTCTTTATGACTGGTTTCTTATGTTGTTGAAAGCTTATTGAAAACTTGCCTATGCTAAATAAATTTTCAGATCTTGTACTTGTCAAAAAATTTTGAATTTCTTGAAAACATGTTGGATACCTCTAGTTAATCTTATTGCTTGGAGATTTTATTAAGTATAGCTTCTTATCTTTGTCTGGATTTAATTCTCTAAAATAGTAGTTAAATTATCAAAACTCAAGTGTGATTTATTATACGTCATTTAGTTGCTTAATTTGAGTTGTACTAATTCATTATCTCTTTTCCTCTTTACATGAACTCTTTCGGATGAGTCTGATAGGACTCCATTTATCCTTGCATTCAAACTCCGTCGAGTCCAAGCCTCAACCAAAGTCCCAAAAATGGACTGAGAGACAAGAAACAAGGCAGTATACACGTGCATAAGCAGATATACATAGATATTTGTCAAGAATGAAGGAGAGGAAGCTGATTATACAGGTGGAAGACTAAAATACGTGTATATACGAACAATATATGGCCATGCATACAATAGATATAAAAAAAAAATACAGAAAAAAAAAGGTTGGTATAACTGTGGTATACAATGCAGGAAAGTGGACTTGAAGTCCATAATTAAAAGCCCAAAAGTTGGGCAGCTTTATTGATGGCTCAATTCTTGTATTATTTTTGTAGCTTATAATTCATCTTTGTTTATGTGTACTAATATTCTACACAATTAATCTAGATAAATTTCCTAAAGTATTGTCATTTTATTTTATCTTGGTTCGCTTTTATTTAATTCATAATTTCGTTTTCATCTAATTTATCTTGTCTAAAAACGGATTAAAATGATTTCTTTGATTTTCTCCTTAAAACAAGTCTTTTAAAAGTGAATTTTTATTTTAAGATGATGTTTATTTTGTTCATATGATTAATCCTTTATTTGGATTAAATAATTTTCCCCAAACCTAAGAAACTAACCTCTAAATCTAAGAAACTAATTTCGAAAACCAACTTTTCAAAATTAGCAAAGCATTTTAAACTTAATATTCGCTTAATATTTTTTTAAAGGCATTATCTATTACATAATTGACTTTTCTATAATAATTAATAATAAAAAAATAATTCTATAACCTTCTTCTTTTACAAAAGCAAAAATTTATTTTTCTCTTAAACCCAAAGAAAAATTACAACCTACCTTAATTCAAGTAGAATGTTTCTCCTTAGAATAAATAAATGTCTTTTTAGATATTTAAATAAATAATTTTAATATTTTCGGTAAAATTAAGTCTTTGCAAAAATTAGTCACTTTTAATTAGTCAAGTTAGTTCGTTTTGATAAACCATTTTAAACGGACGCTCCTAAGTGCCTTAAAAATCTTTTTAGAGTGTCAATTGAATCCTTACCCAGTTTCTCTAGTTTTAAAATTTATTTCTATTTTTGAACCTTTGAAACTCATTTAAGTTTTTTTATTGATTTTTTTCTATAAAAAATCAACTGGCGACTCTGTGAATTTCTCAAAATTATTTTAAAATTTTCTCTATTTTTTGAAATAGTTTTAAGAAGGTCAAAACTATTTTCTTACCAAAAGAAATTTGAAAGGGATTAAACAGGTATCGTTATTCTCATATTAATGAGTAGAATACAATTTAATAGCGTGATGGCATTTTGAGATTTTGAAGTGAAGCCATATTTTTGGTGAATGATGTAAGAATTTGGAGTTCAACATTAGGGTAGGCTTCTATCTTCTTGTAATACCCTGCAAAGTTCTCTTCTAGTCTGAGCCTTAGAGCGTATCCAGCAAAGCGAAAAATCTGAGTCCAAAAGTTTTAGAAGTATCTTCCCATGTATGAAACACTTTGAATCATATGTAATTTATCTAATTTTTACTTTTAGTCATGAATATAATTGAACAAGATTTCCATCGATACCAATTTCTTCAAAATCTGACATCGGACGAAGAAGTTATGGCCGTTTTACTGAGCGTTGTCGGAATCACAGGTTTGACGGTCGATCTGACGGACCACCAAGTCCTTGGTGGACCGTCAAGTGTCCCATCATACCAAGGTAGTGGCTTCCTTTTTTGGTCATCATGTGACGACCAAAGTGGTGGACCATCAGAAAGTTGATGGACTGTCAAGGGGCCCGTCAGACCAAGGCAGAATGTCCCATTCCTGGACCCCGAGTGACGGACGATCTGGTGGAACGTCAGATTTCTGACGGACCGTCACTTCAACTGTCACTCCGAGGCAGAATATCCCAGTTTTGGCACTTGAGTGATGGACGACTTGGTGGACCATCAGTCCCTCTGACGGACCGTCAGGTCGACCGTCATAGACCCCGATCAAAATTTTCTAGAAAAATTTTAAAGGGCATTTTGATCTTTTCCACATCCTCTCCCAGCTCTATAAATACCGGGCCAAGGGCCTTCAACTTTATTTTTCTCTCTTCCACTCAAAAATTAGGATTTTCAAAATCAAAATACTCTCTTCTCCTTTCATAAAATTCAAGAGAGATCAAGAAGGATCTAGGGAAATCAAGAACTCCTTTCACGAGCCTTCAAGAAAAGAAATTCCCAGGTATGTAGATGTTGATTCTTGGGTTCCTTTTATCCAAGAAGCTCAAGTACTCTTTTTTTTAACCTTAAGGATTTTAAGTTTTGTGATATTCCATGATTTGTATGGGTTGAAGTTGATGTTACTTGTGTTGTTGAGTTTGGATTCATGATTGTTTGCAAGATTTATGGTCTTTGACCCTAGTATATGGAATTTAGGAGATGTTGTGATGAGCCCTTTTGAAGTTTGTGTCTATGTGAGGTGTTCATGACATTAGGGTGTAGAGATGGTTGAATAAGCAGAGTATGCACCCCATAGGTTGGATGAAAGGTTGAGGTGAAGCATAGAGGGGCATTGCAGTATGTTAAAGGGGAAACCCAAAGTTGTGGGCTACTCCATTCACACCTAGTGTTTGATAAAATGCCTTAGTGAGCGGAATAAGCCATAATAATAATATGGAATCCCCGAGTAGGTGTAGAACCGGACATGTCTAGTGGTTGTTGAAAGACCGTAGCGAGTAAGTTGAGACGAAATAGCGATAAATCTCTCAAGTGAGTGATCTTTGATTTATTTTAAGTTTTGATACATGCTAAGTGGTTAGCAAGAGAGTAATGACATGATAGTGTGAAGTTTTCTCGAAATCTCATAATATCTAGAGATATGTCGAGACTGATATAGGTGTAAAGTATTTGATGCAAGACTTCGTTGAATGGGGTATAATTTAATAGCATATCTTCCTTAAGGTAGTTTGTGACGATGAATCGATATTGATGACCCCCTAAATGTTGGGAGCGATCCTTTGGTAATCATGATGGTAAATAGAGGTTTATATTTCCAAAATGATAGATGCGATGCCATAAGGTTTGTGAGGGGGAAAGTATGTTATGATTCTGAAATGCTTAGAGTGACCCCTTGGTAGTTGTGATGATGAGTAGACATTTGTGAATCCTTGGAGGCTTGAGGTGATGTTCTAATGATTGTGAAATTGAATATATGGCATAATTTTTGAGTTTCTTGTGAATATGCCTGAATGATGGTAATGATGCATAAATGCTTGTGATTCTTGAATGAATGATGATGCTTGACTTCCATGTTATCGAGTCCTGGGGGTATTTATACCAGAAAATAGAGTTGTTATCTAGAGCCCGTGTTAGTTTCTTGATAATTCCAACCGAGCCATGATATTCAGAACTCAGTGAACTATAGAACTCTGTATCCTTAGACAAGTGCGAAGCTTAATAAAGCTCAGTAATCTCAGTTATCTCTGTATCGCTAGTAATCTAGCCTCAGACCTGTACTCAGCCCAGTCCTAATGGAACCCAAGTGATTCAATTCTAATCTCAGAAATAATTCGAATAATTTTATCAAGCTATGTATCGTCAGTCAGATACCATGATTCGATATTTTTTTTGTCAGATACGGAACCAACTGATCTCAGCATATTTCAGCCAGATCATTTGAGAAACATGATCATGTAAACAGATTCAGCTTTATTGTGTTCATTCTAAGGATTCAGTGAGAGTCTTTCAGTTGGGAGTAGAAACTAGCATCGAGCGAGGAAAGGGATAGCGATTTTTTCTGTCAGAGAGAGAGGCCGAAGTCATTAGTAGTAATCCCTAAACTCCAGAACTGCGTAGCCAGCACAGGATACAGGAGTCCTCGTCAGTAGAGGTTGTCACCATCAGAGAGATTGACTATTATATTGCCTCAGGTCGACTTCCTGCGAGGGTCATCCAATCAAAGAGGCTTGACCCGAGAGTGAGTCTTTACCCGTGGCATGGTATTGACGCCCTTCCAGCTGGGGTTACAGATTGGACCCCACCTGTGGTAGGTCGGGGCATGTCAGTTAAGTGACTACTTCCCACAGTTATAGTTTCAGTATCAATCTTCAGAAGTCAAGATCGTGTGGTACAGTCATCTATCTCAGTAAAGAACTCAGATAGTTCCATTGATTCATGGACCATCCCATCAGATAGGCTTGGCCTCATATACAGATGCTTACTATCATATTTAAAGATCTCCTATCAGAGAGGCTTGATCTCAGTCTCAGATCATGTTGAATATTCTTATTATCATATTTAAAGATCTCCCGTCAGATAGGCTTGGTCTTCTTCTCAGAATTTGTTGAGTATTCTTGTTGTCGGATTCAGATATAATCCTATTTTCTTATCATTGATAAATCTTCCAAAGTTATTTGTTAGAAAAGTTGAATCTCTAATTCTGTCAGTTGAAAGTGGTAAGCTCAGAACTCAGTCTTTGATATAAGTATACTCAAATCCTCAGTTATCAGTAGCAGATGAGTCAGTGGTTTAGTATCTCAGTGATGGTAGTGATTTTAGCTTGCAGTAAAGCGGTATCCAAGGTCAAGTCTCTAGAGTTGTGATGATTATGAGTATGATTTATGCATTCTTGTATGTTTGCTTGTTTTCGTGTGGTATTCTCATGATCATTTAGGTTATACATATTTTGCACACATGAGCCCTTGTATTTAGCCTTACCCCATCTACATACTCGGTACATTTTATGCTGACGCATTCGCGCTATGATGTCTCATTTGACACCATAGGTTTAGAGGTACAGGACCCAGAGTATCATCAGCAGATCAGTCCTAGCCAGCAGCAGTAGCAGTGAGTCCTCTTCTTTCGAGGATGAGTTTTAGTTTTTTATTATAAAATATTATTTACTTTCAGTTGACGGAGTTAGTTGGGGACCTGTCCCATCAACTCCACAGTTCAGTCAGACTAGAGGCTTTCAGACAGATGTATTGTATAGTATTCAGTTTTATATTTTGAGTATTTATAGATGTGTTGAACCTTATGGCCAGTTTCTGCATTTATTCCAGATACTATGTAGTGTACAGGTACAGATATCAAAAAAGGATTAGCTTGTGGTCCTTCGGGGTCATAAACACCGTGTGACATCTCGGGATGGGATCTCGGGGAGTTACATTGCTCTTCTTCACAAGATGATGTGTGTTATATATTCCATATGGATGTGAATGTTAAGATTGATATGAGGTAGAATGACTTAGTCTTGACTATTGAAGTTTGGGGATTAGATGAGGTTTTTGACCCGTAAGGTAAAATTGCTTATTACACTGGTAGAATTTCTTTGCCTTCTCCCTAGATTGAACCAATTTGTAGAATGAATATGATATGATGCTAGGTTTGGGGTGTGGTTTAAGCATTGGAAGCATGGTTAGCATGATTAACCTTATTTGAACCATTCTAGTGATCTTAAAACTGTAATTTAGGTGGAGTTAACTTAATTGCTCATGTTCTAGGTAAAATTCCTATCTTAGGATTGATTATTTCTTATGTACCATCACGAAGTGAAATTAGAAATCTTAGCCTAGTTCGGGGCATAAATTTCCTAAATATGAAACTCGAGAATTATAAGTGGGTTCTTTCGGCCCACCTTAGATCAAGACTTGTGTTATCTCATGTGAACTTATTTACGGATGTTAGGCATAGTTGAAACTAATAAGACTTTCGTTTAAGGTTACTTCTTGACTTGGTAAGTCATGTTCGTGTTTCTCCGGATAATAATTAATGGCTCATGGCCATGATATTCATCATAGATGTGATATTTGTCCTATAGAGATTATACTTCTCATAGTTATGATATATGACTTGTAGATATGAGATACCTTATAAGTGTAATATGCCTCATAGTATGATTTATGGCCTAGTGATATATTATGCCTTCTAGATGTGAGATGTCTCCTAGATGTGAGATGCCTCATAGATGTGACATGCTTATTTATATAATGCCTCCTAGATATGAGATGATTACAATTATGCTTTATGGTTTAGTGATATGTTATGCCTCATAGTTATACTAAGGATTATAGATACGAGATGACTTATAAATATGACGAATGATATGAGTTTTGGATACGTATATGGGCCTAAGATCGTATTATGATGTTCTAATTATTTTTGATATGTTATTAGGCCAAAGGTCGTGTTATGAGATCGGTTGGACATCCGAAAAGTGTTCATCCTTGTAAAAGGTGCGGTTGTAGTTTAGGTATATATTGATGCTTATGATTCCATTGTTTGAATGCTAGTGATAGCATGCATAGATTTGGTACACGTATGATCATTAATTTGTTGAATTATGCGATTCTAGCTAAACTATGATCTTATTATTGATCTTCCTAAACAAGGGTTAAAGCCCTCTTTTCACCTTAAAAATAGATTTATTCATAATGATAACCGTCTGTCTTAATGAATAACTTATATGTAAAAGAGGTTAATAATGATATTTTAAAGATTTAACCGAGACAAATTTTGGTGAATGATTTGACACTACTAATTACTCTGGTCGTGAGAGATTTTGAACCTTTCTACACTTTTATAATGATTTAGTCTCAAGTTCACTATGGGCAAGGGATTTATTGATTTACACTCTTTTTAGCCATGGCTTGAGTCTCTACACCTATTATATCTATATATATCTCTCCGATATGAGATGGAGAAAGATATTGTATTAATGATATAAATCTCGGGTAAAACCCAATGGTAATTTTTAGTATTGATGTTATATATATGTGTACGTGTTGATTATTATGATGATGTTGATATTGAAATTTATCAAGGCTAGAGAATATTGTGATGATGATATTGGTACTCGGCTAGGACAGAGGATGATTACATTGATGTGTCTATGTGCGCATATACCGATTCGAGTCCAGCTAGCCCTATATATGGCAATTATATATACTAGACAAGGCAGGAGGATGATTATGATGATGATGATGATTATGATGATGGTGGTTATGATGATAACGGTTATGATGGTGATGTATATGATGATGATATTATGATATTAATTATACTCATAGGTCCGAGTCTGGATATATATTGTGATACTGATGATTATGATGATGGTGGTTATGATGATAACGGTTATGATGGTGATGTATATGATGATGATATTATGATATTAATTATACTCGTAGGTCCGAGTCTGGATATATATTGTGATACTTGGATCGATTATGGTATTGTGGATTTTGTTGCATTCATTCTTGCATGTGCATTGCCTATCACCAGTATGTGCCTATATCTATCAACCTATGTGGGAGGGTTGCATAGGTATGGTAACTTTTATGCCTTGTAGTATATTATATGTTGATTGAACCTTTTAAGCTTGGGGTAGCGGGGTACGTGGTAGGCTTGGCTAGGTATTTGGTTTTCTGGACTAGCCAGTTACTCACGTTATTATTGATATTGTTATTATCATTGTTATGGTCATTGTTATGGCTAGTTTATGACAGATTGGTTATTGATTTGGTATCGAGATTTGAGGTATGATTATGTCCCTTCTATCTTACGATTTCATTATTATGTATGATTAACTCATTATTTGACGTATGAGTTAGAAACCCCGAGTATGTTAGTACTAAATCCTGTTAGGATTATGAGATCTTAAAGTAAAGATATTATGATTTAGGTTGTGCTTCGAGTTGACCACATATATATATATATAGTTGTATGTAGCTATAGTATTATCATATTACCGTATATCCTTTTCTTCCTTCATTTATTCAGATTGTATATCATTCCTTAGCCTTGTATACTGTTATATATATATCCTTCTTTTGCCCTTTATTCATATATTGTTCAGGGATATACGATGTACCATTGAGACTCTTGAGTATGTCTGCAATAGGATAGTTCATCCTGGATATTTCTGGCTATGAGTAGGATAGTTGCCATTACTATCTCACTAGCTTTATTATATGATTGTTGGACACTTGGGTGTAGTTTCTATTTTGTTTATATGTTATATGTATCTGTGTTATCTTTAGAGCTCAGTTGGTAGTTTCCTATGCATACCACATCTTTGGTACTCATACTACACTTCTGCAGCCTGCAAATCATAGTATGCGTTATCACTATTGATGTGTGCATTGTGCGGAACAGCCATCGTTCGAAGACTTAGAGTGAGCTCCCGACGTACGGAGTATTACTTACCTCCCTCTTATGTATTAGACTTATCTCTATGTTGTATTCAGAGATGGTTGTATTTGTATATTCATTTAGTACCTCTTTGTATCCTTGTTATGTTAGAAGCTCTTATACTGATATCACCAGATTTTTATACTATATTATGTATTTGATCTATTATTTCATCTATTCCACATTCTTTCCTTTATCTATTTAGGTAGTCCGTTACTAGCCGTTCCGGACTACGGATTTGACTTGCCTCGGGTCGTGACACTACTAGAATAGAAACACACAGGAATAATAAATGACTCAGACAACATAACTAGACTAATAGCAAAGTATGCAGAGATGTACGACTAAGTAGAGATTAAATCAAACAATATTGTAGTTTCTCAAGGACAAATTTGGACAATACATTTTAATGATCGCATCCGAAGCCTCTACCTCTAGTCTACTATAAAAAGCATAGCACTAGCTCTGTCCATCCTCAATTTGAAAAACTCTATGGCTACTACCTCGGTTGGTATGAAAGCCACATCTACCTGTCTAAGCACCCTCTCTAACTAGTTGTATCGTTGCTCGGGATGCAAAAACCTGAGAACCTTAATGTGATACACCATTCCCATGCTTGGAGAAATCCCTCTTATACTGTCCTAGGTCTTCACACCCATAACAACCTCTTTGGGTTGAAGTTTTCTAAGAAGGATCATAATAGCCTGAAGAACCTCCACGATCTGTGGACATACTTATACAGAGTCTCCCAAAGAAAAGTCAACAAGAAGTTAAGTCCGAGTTCTTGAGGTCAGGTTATAAATTTCTTTCAGAATCATATTTATCAATGATCTAAGGGTCTCAAATCTCAAATTTCATTTTGAAATCGAGTTCAAATCGACCTCCAAATCAATAAAATGTCAATATTAAATTATAAAGAACCCCCCTAATTTTCTCATGCAAACATACAATAATCAGATAGAAATCAGAAGAATCAATCATCAAAAGAATATAGCAAGGATAGATTTTTACCCCCATGATAAAATCTTGAAAATACCTCCAGAAATTCCAAAATTGAATTATGATTTTTTTTGTCAAAATATGGATTAAGAATCCTAAACTCCCAGGTATAGAAAATTCTTCTCAACTTAGACTTTGCAAAGATAGAAAGCTCATCGCAGAAGTGGAACTCAAAAATCCTAGACGACTCTACAGAAGCAGACAAATGTGCACAAGCGCACCCTTGCTGATGCATAATTTCCTTAGAAAGAAGAAAACTTGATGAATAGTGCACCCTTTGCAGAAGTAGAGATGAACTCCCTGGACTAGAGTCACAAGTGCGAGCAAACTCCCCAGAATAGACGACACCAGACACTAGGTGAAATCAGCTACTTCAAAAACAAACTAAACATGGAATCAACCCTCAAAATTTATTCAAGACCCCCCACACATAAAACATATATGCAAATCAGTAATAAATTTATTGGACACTCATCTTGACCAAGATCATCTTGACCAATGTCAACCCTACCCCTTAACTAAAAACCAACTCAATGATTCAAATCACTCTCAATTCCTTCGAGACCAGTGCAACTCATATGATTAAGTGATAAATCACCTCTCAGGCCTAACGAAACCATCAAAACTTAGATTCAAGTTCATTTTCCCTTTGTTGACCTTGGGCAAACTTTCATTTCTCAAAATTCTAGAATTAGATATTTTCCCTGATTTGTATTTAATCGGCTCAACAATCATGATACCCATCCCAGCAAGTCACAAGTCACATAATAAAGCTACGAGAAGAGTCTTCTATGAAATAGGGATCTAAATTTTCATAATGACCACATAGGTTTGCAATTGTGACTCTTCAGCTTGACAAAAATCTTTATTCTTATCTTCATTTTTGCAATTGTGACTCTTCAGCTCGGCAAAAATCTCCATTCTTATCTTCTTTTTCCTCAACCTTGACCTTCGACTCCAGTCGCAAACATTCTTCTATAGTTCGTACTTCACGTCTGATAGCCACGTTGACTCAACAGTGGCTACATTCATAGTTTGTGTGTGAATTTTAGGTAGATAATTATGCTATGACCATTATAACTAGCCTTTTTGTGAACTTGTAACATAAGACTAAAGTTTATTTAATGATATGAATGTGATTTATGTTTCCTTTTTCTTTTATTCTCTTTGTACCTTGGTTTATGCTTATTTTGCTATTTGATCCTCGTTGTGCCTTATCATATCATACTTATTTTTAAAATGGAATGTTCCATAATTGAAAGTGAGATTAAGAAAATACCCCTTTAAATAATGGTGGATGTTATTACCCATAACACAGTGGTGTTTGAGGAGGGTAAAGTGTACACATTTTATATCACTACCTTAAATAAAGTAAAGATGTTTCCGATAGATCCCCAACTCAAGACAAATATAATATAAAAAGACATAATAAAAACAAAAAATACATTGAATAACACACCAATAGAATAACAAAATAAGATACCCACAGAATAGTACTATAAACTATCTATATGAAATCACAAATATCACTAAAACATCACAAACAAGAAACAACAAGACATGCATAAAGCGACATACTCCCACCTATTAACCCTCTACCCTAATCTGCATCCTTCATATATTTCTTTCTAGGGTTACATCCTTAGTAAACTGTAATTGCTCCGTGTCATGTCTAATCACCTCTCTCTAATAATTCTTTGGTCTGTTATACCCCGCCTGAAACCATCCATAGTCAACCTCTTACTCCTTCGTACTGGGCCTCCATGCACCTCCTCATCACATATCCGAACCATCTCAGTCTCACTTTTCGTATCTTATCTTCCACTGAAGTCACTATCACTCTCTCACGGATAATCTCACTTTGAGCCATATTTCTCCTACTTAGTCCACATTCATCATAACATTCATCTCCGTCACCTTCAACTTTTAAATGTGGGAGTTTTTTACTAGCCAATACTTCACTTCATAAAACATAATCGCTCGGATTGCCACTCTATAAAACTTGTCTTTATGTTTAGGAGACATCCTCTTATCACACAAGACTCCAAAAATGAACCTCTATTTATGATTGACATTATTACCTCTAATCCTAAATGAAAACTCTACAAATTCCATTAATTACAACTACATAAATCTATATAGAGAGAGAGAGAGAGGATTAGAGGCATGCCAGCTGATGTGGCATGCCTCAATGATCAATATTCATATTTATCTATTTTCTCATTTTTTGAATTTTTCTCCAATTTTATGTTTAGAAAAATTTCAGAAAATTAGTTACTCTTTATAGTTTCTCTTTCCTCATTATTATTATTATTTATTTATTTTTCAATAATTATTATGTTTCCTTCTTCTTCCTGCATTATTAAATATGTATCATCTATATTTATTACTTTTCTTATTTTACAACTTTATTTACTTTTTTATTCTTATATTCTTAAATTAAGAAAAACATTTAAAGGGAATCGTATTCTAACCTAACGTATTAGCAACAGGCTAAATAGATATAAAAAAATGTATGATAGCAAAATAAGTATATTTGGTAAAGTATAATACAATAATAAAAACTGAAGAAGAAATATATTTTTAAGTTTCTTTTTCAAAAATAATTAGTGTATCATTATTATCAAGACAATGCATTTATCTAATACACATTTAAATCATCAATTGCAATTAGTACACATTTAAAGTAAATGGAAAATGAAAGGACCAAAACTCTTTCATTTTGCAAAACTGCTTAATTTTTAGCATATAAAAAAAGATGATCTGAGTATCTGACTTCTTAACTTTGTCTCTTTTCTTTTTGAAATGTTATTCTCTTAAGAAAATTGAAAGAGATACTATTTCATGGTCCTTCTAAAAATCTTCTGTATAATAAAAATGGTTATGACCATCAAAGGATATAGTGTAATGGATGGAGCTGCACCTCACTTAATTGATCAAGTAATACACTCAAATTTGAAGGTGGATAAATTTTTGTTAAAGATGGATCAGAAAGAATGTAAAACGATTATGACTATCAAAGGATGTGATGTAGTGGATGGAGTCGAACCTCGCTTAATTGATCGAGTAGTATACTCAAATCTGGAGGTGGATAAATTTTGTTGAAGATGGAGCAAAAAGATTGTGATGAAAGACAATAGAAAACAAGTTATTGTTGTGTGGAGCGATTTCAGGCTGCAATTATTTACTAATTGTCATAGTTCTATCATTTTGATGTGAACTGCTCGAAAATAATGTTTATACTTCATCACAAATAATGAGAATATGAGGCTTTATAGTAACTCAAAAAAAACTCTATGAGGTGTTATATTTTGAAAAATATCTAATTTAATAGAGAAATTTATAGAAAGAGTGATGAAAGTATCAAAGGGACAAGAAAAATTATTTGAAGAAAGAAATACTCTATTTTTGAAATTCATATCAAATGAATAAAAAATATTTTATGATTTGAAAGAAGATATTATTCCAGAAACATCAATGAGGTAAAAAATAATATAATAAAGAAAATGAACGAAAAGAGAAAAGAACAATTAACAAGGTATAAAATGGCATATAAGGAGCCAAAAATGATGTTCGTCATTATTTCTTTTATCTATTTTACTCTACTAATTCCTTACATTCTTTTATGTTTTTATTTAAAATGTTTTTCCTCCTTAATTTTTCCTTGTGTATTTACTTATTAAAGTTGATTTTTTCATCATTAAATTTAAAATATTAAGAGGTACTAAAAATCTTACTACTATGTAGTTGTTATTTATAAGGGATAATTTTATTTATTCATATTTTAGTGAAATCTCTCTCAATTAATTGTGAACAAAAAAAAAATAATAGCTAATGATATTTTCTCAATTTGAATCTCAACTTTCAAAATATATCTCTATACACTCTTCAAATTGAAATTTACAACTCTTTTAGATACCACTTACCAATACCTTAAAGCATGAACAATTTTGACATGATAAAAATTTCAACTTCCTTTTACTTTTTAGTGGTTTATAGTTTTAATTTGTGAAATTAAGTTTTGTCAAGAAAAGAAGTTCATTTCAAAAGTGAACATATATAATCAATCTCTCTCATATTAATATGATGAAAAAATAATCTTAAAATATAAGTCAAAATATATTGAGCTTAACTTGCGAGAAACAAAATATGACAAACAAATTAAATAATGAGAGTAATAAGGCGAATTTAGCTACTTAATTATATCATGCATTCTCTGTCAAATGAAGTAAAGAAAGAAAAACACCCATATAATCTGTTTCGATACTTTTGTATTAGTGTATTAGATTAACAAATTTTTTTTCCTGTGTTTTAAAATTAAAATTTACACACCTATAATATAAATTATTTAGTTTTGAATACTCTTTTTATTCTAAAATCAAATATGCACACCCTTATATTAAAAGAATTCAACAATTACACCTTATATGGGTATAATGTCCATAACTAATTATAATATAATTATTAAAAATTTATTATTTATTTATTTTCTCTTTTTATGAAGTTTTTCTCATTTAAAAATATTAAGTACTAAGGTAAAGGACAACCCAAAAATCATACTAAAAAATGGAATAACGGTTGATTAATACTCATTAATAGCAACAACCATTAATATAATATCATGAAAGAAACCAAACGATTCTTATAACCCTAAAAGCCAATTAGTGCTCCTATAGGTCATTTTTCTCTTAATATTATCCCTTCGTTCAATAATATTTTTCATTATTGACTTGACACATACCCTAATAAATAATAAATAATATTGATTTTTACTATATTACTCAATATGCTAAATTTAATATTTTGAGAAATATATTAGATAACGAGTAATATTTAATATTAAGGGTAAAATAATTAAATAAGCACAAATAGAAAAATTATCTATTGATTTTTTTATACTAGACAAGATATTATTAAACATCAATTTTTAATATAATGAACAAGTAAAGATGGACGGAGTTTAAAGAAAGTATTATTTTTATTTTATTTATTTACGTTGAATGATCATTTTTGGGATTTTATATTCCAAAATAATGTGAAATTATAAATATAATGTTAAGTAAGAATCAATAGAAATATCTTAATGGTTATGTATTGGTATAGAAAGTAAATCTTCATATTATATATCATGAAGTAATTAATTTTCCTTACGTTATGTTACTTACCGAAAAAATTAAGCTCCTTCCCTCTCTCCCATTTTTTATTAAAAGCACTTTTAATTTAGTAAGAGAATATTATTGTTGTTGAAAAGAGAAGTTTTGATATTGGGGGATTTTACATTAAATTAGGAGATTAATTAAAAGAATTTGGCAATTAATTTTAAAAATAAGAAAAAAAAAAATATAGCTACGGTATGTGAAGTAACCAATATAGGCTTGCAATAATGAAGAAAAAGAAAAAAGAAAAGATGTGTACACAAATTTAGTGGAAATTGAATATTATTTTTAAAAAATTCTTTCATTAATTTTATTCCATATAAAGGGTTGGCTATGAGATTTCAAAGTGACTGTTTTTCTCTCTTTCACTACTTCTTTCTTTATTTAATGTTTAATAAAAAAGCTTGCCAAAAAACTATAAATAAGAATTAATGTTTAATAAAAAAGCTTGCCAAAAAACTATAAATAAGAATTAAACGTACAAGTATTATATATTATTATTTTATTTAATTTGAAAAGAAATAAAAGGAGGAAATTATAAAGTGGAAAATCAAAATTTTACTGATAGTCAATTTGGCCAAGCTTATTTTTATCCAAAAGTGTATTTTTTTTCAAAAAATGCTTATTTAAAAAAATTAAGTTGTTAGGCCAAACTTCTCGAAGAAAATAAGTGCTTCTGAGAAGTGTAGACACGTAATTTTGTCCTTTCCCAAAAATATTTTAATCATTTTTTTTCACCTTACCATACTTTTGTTTAATTGATAATTTCTCTCCCCCCCCCCCCCCCCCCCCAAAAAAAAAGAAAGAATTGAAAATAATTAAATGCATAGTATCTTTGCCACCTCAACACCTCACTTTCCATTTTTCATTAGATACATGCAAAAGGCACACCGCCCTACTCATTTTTCCACACGCCAGCCTCATCTTTCCACATGTCATACTAACTTTTTCACATACCATACACTTATTCCCACAAGCCACCAATTATATGCTTCCACATAGGATAATAAATAAAGAAAAAGAAAAACCAAATAAAAAATATAAAAGGAAAATTCTAAAAGGGGAAAAAGAGGGGTTCATTCCTTCATCATCATCTTCTCCACAATAACAACAATCACCAAATCATCTTCCTCACAAGAAGAACAAAAAAATGAGGGAGAGAAGAGAGAATTGCGTGAGAGAAAAAAAATTGAGAGAGAAAAGTATCATGAACAGTGCTGTGAACAGTACCGTGAACAGTGTTGTGAACAGTACCGTGAACAGTGCTGTGAATAGTATCGTGAACAGTATGTGAACAGTGTCGGTTTTCGAGTTCGATTGGATTTACGAAGCTTCAGTTTTGGATCTCAAATTTTTTAATATGGAGTTGGAGTTCGTCATTGTTAAGGTCCTATTAGGAATTCTATAGTCCGGGCTTTCTTGATTTTACTATCAATAAAATCGATTCTTCAAAGGTCCATCTCTCAACTCTACTTTTTTATTATATCAACGTTGGTTAATATCGTGATTTTGTGGTGCGGTTTTGAATATTTCGAGCAAAATGTTAATTGTTGTTGTGGATATGAATGATTGGTATGCTTAAATGTTTGAATCTTCGTTGGGGTATGTGTTGTTGGTTTCGTATTTTGAAAAGTGATTTGATAGTCGAACTGGTTTAATAATGTGGTTAAAAATGGATTTGGGGGATGAAATTGAGAAATTGATTAAAAAAAAAAGTTTAATTTAGAGTAGCTTTGGTTTATTGTTGTTTTGTTTAATTCATAATGAGCATGAATATTGTTGGAATGTGATAAAATTATGATATGTTGAAATGGATAGGCGAATGTTGGTTCGGGTAGGCAAAAATTTAGGAATAAGTTTTCTTGTTGATTGTTTGAATGTGGAATTTGAGTTGAACGGTTTGATTTTAGTTCTTGCATTTGGAAATTTATTCATTTAATCGGGGAATGCCCCGCGATCACTTGTATTTATTCGTCGGGGAATGCCTCAAAGTATTTTGTATTTGGAGGACATCGGTGATGAAGGCCCGAGGCATCGGGTAGCATGGGAGCGTAGTATAAAATTAGTGTAGGGTAGAATAGGATTTACATTTTCGCATTCTTTTCTATTTTGGACTGTATAATTGGACTAAACATTGTTTTTGGATTTGTTTGCTTGATTGATCGTTTTATTTATGTTTGGTGTGGTTTATACATTCATAGTGTCCAAATTAGCCGATATACTCCACCAAGCGATCATGGTTGAACCAAGGGATTGAGGGGTACCTAACACCTTTCCCTCGGTCAACAGAATTCCTTAGCCGGAATCTCTGTTTGCGGGTCAGTTTTATAAAGTCAAAATCATTTTGAAAAAGGATATCCACGGAGGACTTGGCACGCCTGATTTATGCCAAGTGGCGACTCTGAGTTTTGAAACTAATGAATCCTTTTTCGAAATAATTTTCATCTTTTGTCACTTTAATAATAAAAACCCTTTTGAAACTTAAAAATTAATTCTTTTTGGGAGTGAAAAAGGGGTGTGACAGACCTGGCAACTCTGTTGGGGATTTTTCAAAATTTGAGCTAATTTTGGAGTTGTATCGGCTTTGTTTGACATTATGGTTGTATAGACATTGTTTGTGTTATTGTTTGTATTCATTTTATCAGTGTTGAGTGCCTACGTGCTCTTTGTTTACAGTTTTACTTTATGTGTTACTGCTTTATATCTGGCATCATATGCGTAACCCGAGTCATTCTTTCTGCAACAAGTCCGTAGTACACGTGTTGTACACGACCTCTAGTTGAGTCACTCTTATTTTAGAAGGGGGAGCCGTCGGTGTTATGGAGTGGGTGGAAAGCTCTCGCAGCCATTATCGACCATACGCACCCCCGAACAGCCTTGTTAGTGAACCACAGCGTAGGTCAGTCTTTAGGTCATGCTTATCTGCATCATATTGATACCTAACAGGACCCACTTGGTCCTTTGTAGGAGACTCACCTTTAAAGCATCCGTACGTGCTAAATGTTGCATCTCTGAAGGTAGCGTGGTCATTTGACGGACCGATTTGGGGAAAACATGTGTTAGAAGTAAAGTGTGTAGACAAGAAAGTGTTGAAAAAAAAGGAGAAAAAGAAAAGGTGAGTAAAAAACGGGAGTGTTTAGTAAGTTTTTAGAATTCTTTATGGCTTTTGATTTTTTTTTTCACAATCCAAAAATTCTAAAGATTTTTTACCTTTCGCACTCATTTTCTCAAAAAAACATCTAAAAGATTTTTCTTTTATTTCTTTACCATGCATTCATAGTTTGAAAATTTCAAAAAGAATTTTTTCATAGTTGTTGGTGTCAGTTTTATGTGAAGTGCCTAATTGAAAACCCCCAAAAAAATATTTTATTAATGGCTTTTAACGTTTGTCTTTGGTAGTGTCTCTTAAATCAGGATTTAGTTTACTAGTTAATCCTTAATTGTCCAATTTGGACGAACTACGCACCCCTGATTCTCCTCTCTCGGGAGTAAGATACGTAGGCAGCCTATTATAGGTTCGGGGATCTTATTTTAAAAAATTCAAAAAGTTTTCTTCACTCTTCATTTAGAGTAGGTGCTTCATACATGTCTTGAAAAGAAAAATACAAAAAAAAAATTCCTCAATAGTCGTAGGTTTCATTTTTGGTTGATCTTATTTCAAAAATCCAAATATATTATTTTTCACTCTTCATTTTTAGTAGGTCTCATATGCATCAATAAAAGAAAACTACAAAAGATTTTCCTTTAATAGTTTCAAGTTTCATTTACATATTAAATTCAAAATTGAAAACCCAAAAAGAGTTTCTTTGGTAATCATAGGTTTCATTTTGTATAGGTTTAAATCTAAAAAATGCAAAAAGATTTTCGTCGATTATTTTGACAATTTATTATTTCCTTTTCTTTTTAAAGTTTCACGAAAAAAGAAAAAAAAAAGAAAGAGAGTTTAGTTGGCCATTTTGGTAAGACTTCACGAACTACGCACACCTGATTCTCCCCTCTCGGGGGCAGATACGTAGGCGCCCTTCTTGGGTTCGGTGATCTTTTTAAGAAAAAAAAAGAGGTTTTGAAAAATTATTGAACTCTAACGCCTTTGCTATCTCTTATCTAGTTAGTTTAAAGTGGTTGGTTTGTGACATTTTGGTTGGTCCTCCATATTGCACCAAGTCACAGAGAAAGTTATAGCCAACAAGGATACCGAGTTTGTTGTCACTAATCAGATAGTGAGTTCGAGAAATGAGAATTTAGGAGATAATGAAGAGATTCAGAAATTAAGGCAGTAAATGATAGAAATACATTGAGCTTGGGCTAATGGGTTGCCTCCTCCTCCAGTTCCCACTGATAATCTGGAATATCTTTCTAGCTTGCCTCCCGTGTCACATGCATAATTTTTTATTTTTGTTGATATGCCACAACATGCATCAGGATCGACTCCGGGGCAACAATATCCAACCACTTCCAATGTTCACTTCCTCACTCCCCAATCTAAGACTACCACATACTCGGCTCTACCTGTTGTTCGTGCTTTTGCGGTGCCACCCTCACCTGAAGATCCTACTTTTGATATTCATCCACAAGTTGTGCCTCCCTACTCTACAAGAGAGTCTGCATTGAATAGTACTAGTGATCAGTATTACACTTTCGAGCCTACATGCAAGTTGATTGGTCTTTACGATGACACTCACCCGTCTGAATTTTCTCCTAACACTGAGAAGCCTGTTATGATAGAAGAACAAGAGGAAATGACCAGAAAATTGAGAAGTTTGAAACTGGCTATAAAGTATTTGCAAGGACTTGGGGGTTACAAAAGTGTCTCATATAAGGACTTATGCATGTTTCCAGGTGTCAACCTTCCTCCCGATTTTAAAATGCCAAAGTTTGAGAAATATGACGGACATGGGGACCCAGTGGCACATTTGAGGCACTATTGTAACCAATTAAGGGCGTTGGATGAAAAGAAGAACTACTCATGGTTTATTTTGGGGAGAGTCTTTCAGGCCTAGCTTCGGAATGGTTTATTGACCAAAATATTGACAAGTGGATTAGTTGGGATGACCTAGCTAATGAATTTATGCAACAATTTCAATACAATGTGGAGTTGATTCCTGACAAAAAATCCCTGACTAGTATGAAGAAGAAGAATACTGAGAACTTCAGAGAGTATGCGATCAGATGGCACGAACAAGCTGCTAGAGTGAAACTGCCAATGAAAGAAAGCAAAATAGTGGAGGTGTTTATTCAAGTGCAGGATGAAACATATTATTAACACTTGTTACCTACATTGGGAAAGTCATTTATTGAGGTCCTTAAAATGGGAGAAATGATAGAAGAGGGAATTAAGACAGGTCGCATTGTGAGTTTTGCAACATTGAAAGCGACTACTCAAGCAATTCAAAAGGGTTCAAAAAGTGTTGGGGAGACAAAGAATGAGGAAGATGCATCTGCTATTGTAGTTGGACAGCAGGAAAGGTCAAGGAGACCACGTCGTCGTCGCACTCAGGCTCAAACCCAATTTCATGCCAAGCTCCACATAATCACTCCCAAAATTCATTATACTCTGCTCCTCCACCTCCATATCCAGTATATAATGCACAGCTACATATTCTACCCCTATCTTACCCACATTGGAACACACCAACTCCTCAGAGTCGTCCTCTAACTCTACAAACATACCAAAACCCTTTTAAGCTTGATTTTCAATCCAAGTCAAACGATGAAATGAGGCAGAAGTCGAGAGATAGTTTCACACTAATTGGAGAGTCGTATGCTAATTTATTTTAGAGATTGGTACAGTGGGGCATGATTACTCCTCTCTTTGGGCACACTCTTAATCGACGTTCAAGAAATTTTGATCCTAATATACGATGTGCGTATCATTCTGATGCTCAGGGTTATAGTACTGAAGATTGTCAAGATTTGAAAAGAGAAATTGGAAAGATGATTCAAGATAGATAAATTATGATGCAGAACATGGACAGTGAGGGAAGTTCTAGTCATACTGATATGCAAACCAGTGGCTAAGTCGTCAGGCTGAGCAATTGAGAAGTCACCCCTCTCCTTACTAGGAAGAGATCTGGTAGTTTGTTTTGTCTTCTTTTCTATTTTTTGAATTATTTCAAGGTTGTAGTTCGGGATCTATTTTCTTTTGTCCTTTTTTCATTTATGTTTACATATTTTCTTTTGTCCCTTTGTCGTTTATGTTCAAACCCTTCCATCTTTTATTTCAACTAAATGAATTGTCTCTTTCCCTTTGTGTTTAAATATGTGCCGTTTGTTTATTTTCTTTACACATCATATTTTATGTTGATTTTAGTGTTATGACATGCCTGGAGAATTTTCAGTCGGATCTTAAAATCCAGCTTAACCATGAAACATTGAATCAAAGGGTTAAAGTTAGAAAAAGAGAGCATCTGAGAAAATAGGTAGAGTGCTGAGACATTTGGTGACAAGTTTAAGCCTTCTTTGAAAATTAAGGCAACTATTTTGAGAATCACAAGAATAACTTAGTCATCAATCGAAGCTCAATTAGGTCAAATAGCGGATGTATGCTCCCAAGAAACAGAACAAAAACCAAATCCACGAAAGCATGAGTCATTTAATGTGAGGGATGTACAACAAAGGTGGAGTTGTTATTCGACAAATGTAGAGAAAGAGGTGGCATTGATTGATATTGATTGTGCACTTTCACATGTTATGCTATGTACTAGTATTTTCAAGGATTGATATGACGAAGGCATTTCATTCTACTATCCAAATATTGTGTCATCCTTTGTTTACCCCATTTGAGCTTTAGTCATATTTTCTTTCATACCCCTCTTTTGAAATCAAGATAGAGTCAACAAAGCTTAAAAGAAAGATGTTGGGCGAAAAAATAGAGTCAAAAGGTAAAAGAAAAAATGTGTCCAAAAAGAAAAAAAAAGTGTCAAGCAAAATAGAGTCAGAAAAAATCCCTAAAAGAGAGTCAATAAAAGAAAATAAAAGGAAATCAGAATCAAGCAAAAGAACGAGCCACCAGAACTACGCGTGACCTGATTCTCCTCTCTCGGGGGTGAGATACGTAGGCTGCCTACTCTGGGCTCAGTCCAACCAAATAAACAATTTAGAGTCACCCAGTCAAAAGAAACTGGGGCATGAGTTAATCCTCATTGTTTGAGTAAAGTTGTAAGTCCTACCCCACTTCAAGTGTCATTTGGGCATTATGCCATCCTTTCTTTCTAACCCTATCCAAAAGCCAAGTTACAACCAAAGAAAGACCTTCAGACTAATCTTTGAGGATGTTAAGGCTAAGCATGCAAGGGATATGATGATGCATTTGGGATCTACTTATCTTCCTCAGCATAAGAAATCAGGAGAAAAATAAAAAATGAGAGAGTCTTATTGGTGAAAATCCTCACAGGCACCATAAGGCGATGGTAAGTTGAGCGAGATAAAAATGAGAGAGTCTTATCAGTGAAAACCCTCACGGGCACCTAAGACGACTGCGAGTTGAGAGAAATGAAAATGAGAGTGGCTTGTTGGCGAAAACCCTTCAAGTGTCACTAGCCGAATGAGGTCTCTGAATGCAATTGACCCAAGGAAGTAACTCAATTTCAGGGTCATTAGCTCAACAACAATTGGTGAAAGTTTGGATGAAAATATCAGGTAACTTAATCCAAATGCATGGCATAATCATTACAGTTGATTGTCATTTTAGATAAATTTTTCATTTCTTTGTTTCAAATGGGGACATTCATTGTATTTTCTTTCTTCTCTTTATATTTATTTTTATTTTTATATTCTTGAGTAAGTTATCCAAATAAAAAAAATCATTGTCATTTTTCATGTGTCTTTGAGTCAAGTCCATGACAAAATAAGTGAGAAAATATTTTAAAACTGGCTACCCGTTTCTTCAATTGCACAAAGCAAGACAAAGTCAGCATATGAAAGAGACATGATTGTGAGCCGAATAAGGCATGCAGAAAGTTGTCAACAGACAAGCTTGGGAACTCATGAAAATACCAAGGTCTAAAGGGTTTATCTGAGAAGCATGGCAAAGCAGAGAGATTGTATTTGTTTCAGTCACTCTTAATAATCTGAGTTCGGGTCAATGATTCAACAAGTCAATGATATATGTTAATGGTCAGAAGCAAGGTTAAAAGTGACGAGGGCAATAGCGATCATTGCGAAAGCTTAAGCCACAAACCAACCACCATGTTTTAAACTCATAAGTTTTCTTTGATGAAACAGGAAACATATTACCTTCAAAGCAGGGACTTCAGAGCATAAATATCAAGGGCTGTAATGCCTTACTTTTACAAATGCAGAAATCAATATTGCTGCACAGGTTTGATAATAAAATCATGGTAAAAATTCATCATCCTATATCCCTCGGAGACACATTTGTCCACGGATTTCAGTTTTCATTTGCTAGGTGATACACTTCTTAAATTGAACCTTCACTCCTAGGAGACGTACCTTTTAGTCGAGTCATTCCCTTTGATTCCTATTAGACGTACCTTTTAGTCGAGTCATTCCCTTTGATTCCTATAATACGTACCTTTTAGTCGAGTCCATCCCCTTTGATTCCTATAAGACGTACCTTTTAGTTGATTCATCTCCCTTGACCTCTATAAGACGTATATTTTAGTCAAGTCATCTCTTTTGATTCCTATAAGACGTACCTTTTAGTCAAATCATCTCCCTTGACCCCTAGAAGACGTACCTGTTAGTCGAATCATCTCCCTTGATTTCTATAAGACGTACCTTTTAGTCGAGTCATTCCCTTTGATTCCTATAAGACGTAAGTCATTCCTTGACCCCTAGAAGACGTACCTTTTAGTCGAGTCATTTTCCTGGATTTCTATAAGACGTACCTTTTAGTCGAGTCATCTCCCTTTGATTCCTATAAGACGTACCTTTTAGTCGAGTTATTCCCCTTGACCCTAGAAGATGTACCTTTTAATCGAGTCATTCCCCTTAACCCCTAGAAGACGTACCTTTTAGTCGAGTCATTTTCTTTGATTCCTATAAGACATACCTTTTAGTCAAGTCATTCTCCTTGATTTCTAGAAAATGCACTTTCTAGTCGAGTCATTGCACTTAATCCTTATGAGACACACTTCCTTGTTAGTTTTTATTTGTCAGTTGACACACTTTTTAATTTAAACTTCTATCTCTAGAAGATGCATTTTCTAGTCAGAATTCCTCACTTCAATTCTTAGGAGACGCACTTTGTAGTCTTGGTCATTCAATTTTACTCTCAAGAGATACATTTCTTGGTCAGAGTCTTGATTCATTATTGCAACATGCAAGTAGGTATGATCTTTCTCAAAAGTCTTCTGATGGTAAACTGGGGCAAAAAAAAATAAAAAAAATTAATATCTGTTTTGGAACTTTACTTTTTTGGCAAACGATTTTCTCTTTACAATAATTTTGTTTGGGATAATTTTCTTTCTAGTTTTGATGTGATTTCAGGAGCCCGCCCGAAGCACAGGGCGAATAAATGGAAAGTCAAGCAGCAAGGTGAAGAAATTGAAAGTCAAGCAACAAAGTGAAGAAGTTGAAAGTCAAGTAACAAAGTGAAGAAAATGAAAGTCAACAGATCGAAAATAGCAAGTCAGGAGCCTGCCTGGAGAACAGGGTGATGAAATTGAAAATCAAGCAACAAGTTGAAGAAATTTCAAATCAGGATCCCGCCTGAAGAATAGGGTGATGAAACTCAAGTCGAGTCAAACAGAAGCTGCATAGATAGGATTTTGTAATTTCATTTATATTTTTAACTTGTAATTTTTATTTTTGATGTAATAACAGAGCCGCGGACCGAAACCTCGATGGGACCTCACTCGACTCTCCAACTCGGCATAGTCCATCTCCTTCCAATCCTTTGAGATAACTGTCACTCGATTCTCTCATAACTTGGGTAGGTAGGATGTCCTAAGTCAAGACCTGGTTTCCCTCCTTCCTCGTGCTCTGTGCTTTTGAATAAAGGTCAGGACAAAATTCTGTCTCATTGTCTACTACTTTGTATGAAAACACCATGTGTTTACATCCAAAGGGGGCATGATGTAGACACGTAATTTTATCTTTTTCCAAAAATATTTTAATCATTTTTTTTATTTTATTCACCTTACCATACTTTTATTTAATTGATAATTTCTCCCCCCGCCCCCCCGAAAAAAAAGAAAGAATTGAAAATAATTAAATACATAGCATCTTTGCCGCCTCACTATGCCACCTCAACACCTCACTTTTCATTTTTCATTGGATACATGCAAAAGGCACTCGCCCTACTCATTTTTCCACACGTCACCCTCATCTTTCCACATGTCACACACTTATTCTCACAAGCCACCAATTATATGCTTCCACATAGGATAATAAATAAAGAAAAAGAAAAACCAAATAAAAAATATAAAAGAAAAATTCTAAAATGGGAAAAGGAGGGGGCTCATTCTTTCATCATCATCTTCTCCACAATAACAACTATCACCAAATCATCTTCCTCACAAGAAGAACAAAAAAAAATGAGGGAGAGAAGAAAGAATCGAGTGAGAGAAAAAAAATCGAGAGAGAAATAGTATCGTGAACAGTGTTGTGAACAATGCCGTGAATAGTACGTGAACAGTACGTGAACAGTGTCGTTTTTGGGTTCGATTGGATTTACGGAACTTCAATTTTGGATCTCAAATTTTTCAATATGGAGTTGGAGTTCGTCATTATTGAGGTCCTATTAGGAATTCTATAGTCCGAACTTTCTTGATTTTATTATCAACGAAATCGATTCTTCAAAGGTCCATCTCTCAACTCTACTTTTTTATTATATCGAAGTTGGTTAATATCGTGATTTTGTGGTGCAGTTTTGAATATTTCGAGCAAAATGTTAATCGTTGTTGTGGATATGAATGATTGGTATGCTTAAATATTTGATTCTTCGTTGGGGTATATGTTGTTGGTTTTGGATTTTGAAAAGTGATTTGATAGTCGAACTGGTTTAATAATGTGGTTAAAAATGGATTTGGGGGATGAAATTGAGAAATTGATAAAAAAAATTTGAATTTAGAGTAGCTTTGGTTTATTGTTGTTTTGTTTAATTCGTAATGAGCATGAATATTGTTGGAATGTGATAAAATTATGATATGTTGAAATGGATAGGCGAATGTTGGTTCGGGTAGGCAAAAATTTAGAAATAAGTTTTCTTATTAATTGTTTGAATGTGGAATTTGAGTTGAACAGTTTGGTTTTCGTTCTTGCATTTGGAAATGTATTCATTTAATCGGGGAATGCCCCGCGATCACTTGTATTTATTCGCCGGAGAATGCCCCGAAGTATTTTGTATTTGGAGGACGTCGATGATGAAGGCCCGAGGCATCGGGTAGTATGCGAGCGTAGTATAAAATTAGTGTAGGGTAGAATAGGATTTACATTTTCGCATTCTTTTTCTATTTTGGACTGTATAATTGGACTGGACATTGTTTTTGGATTTGTTTGCTTGATTGATCGTTTTATTTATGTTTGGTGTGGTTTATACATTCATAGTGTCCAAATTAGCCAATATACTCCACCAAGCGATCGTGGTCGAACCACGGGATCGAAAGGTGCCTAACACCTTCCCCTCGGTCAGCAGAATTCCTTAGCCGGAATCTTTGTTCGCGGATCAGTTTTATAGAGTCAAAACCATTTTGAAAAAGAATATCCACGGGTGACTTGGCACACCTGATTTATGTCAAGTGGCGACTCTGAGTTTTGAAACTAATGAATCCTTTTTCGAAACAATTTTCATCTTTTGTCACTTTAATAATAAAAACCCTTTCGAAACTTAAAAATCAATTCTTTTTGGGAGTGAAAAAAGAGGTGTGACAAGAAGTTAAAGAAACAGTTTTCATAAGCTAAAAAAATAGTTTCTCTCAAAAGTACTATTTTTTTTTCAAAAAAAAGTACTTTTGAGAAAAATACACTTAAAAGCTATTTTAAAAGTTTGGTCAAATATAAATTGTTACTCAAAAATTCTTACTCAATTTATTTGCCATACACAAGCTACTTCTCAGTTCTCACCAAAATTATTTTTTTGAAAAGCACTTTTAAAATAAATATTTTATAAGTTTGGCCAAACATACTACAAGACTCCCCTTGTATTATATATTATAAACTAAAAATATGATATAATCAAACTAATTTCAAGAGATAAAATATTATTGTATTTCAATTAAAAATTTCATAGCGTAAGAAAAAAATTTATGACTGCGCAGAGCGCGGCCAAGTATCCTAGTTCTGTAATAACCAAAACTTCTTGGCTGCCACCAAAAAGTAATTTTACCTTGCAATAAATAATATTTCTTTCGTCCATCTTTACTTGTTCATTTTTTTGTTGACACGGAGATTAAGAAGTTATAAATGATAGGGGTAATTTTATCATATTATCCTTCGAATATAATAAATTTAATGATTTAAAAAATGCATTAGATAATGAATCTTATTTAATGGTAAGAATAAAATAGGTAAAAATAAGTAAATTATCCATTGGTTATACAAATTGGATAAGTATTGTTGGACATTCCAAAATAGAAAAATAGAGAAGTAAAGATGAACGAAGTAAGTAAACTTATTCTATCTAGGTTAACACAAAATGTAATGGCGATACACGGATAAACTAATAAATGAAGAATTTTAAGAGTTGCAATTAATCATACTCTTCTGTTTCGTTTTAGTTGGCCATCTTTTTAAAATATTTGTTTCAATTTAGTTGTCCGTTTGATGCGATCAAGAGAATTTTATTATGTTCTTTCAATACTACCCTTAACATTAAATGACTAAACAAAGTGTATTTACTCAAATTTATATTTTCAAAGTATAATTAATAAGGTCAATTTGGAGCCTGGAAGTTATAAAATTGCATTGAATAGTTACATTTATAAATTTCAATTGATGAATATGGAAAATGAAAGATCAAGAGATACAAGAAAACACTATATAAAAGTAAGAAATGATTTTCATTTCCATCTTCCTCAAATCTTCCTCTTCATTTTTATGGGCTCGAAACTCTAAAGCTTCCAAGTTATCGAATATTTTCAAGATTATATATCTAGCTCCTAAGCAGGTTCAATTTCATTATCTACTATAATTAAGTATATGTCAAAGTTGAAGCTATTTAACTAGGACTAGATTATTATCTTGATGGATTTGCGAGAGGGTTTGTCTTCCTAAACAAACGAGGTGAGCTCTCGTTTTAATAGCTTTGGTTATGGCCGAAAATGTCACGATCCAAAAATCGAGATTGTGATGACACCTACCTCATTCCAATCTTGAGTAGGCAAGCCTAAACCCTCCAATAGATAAAGAATACAGAAAAGAATCAATGAAACCCAATATGAGACTGCATAAAAAAAGTCCGGACATAAATATATAGATAACTCAAACTTTTCAAGACTGAACAAAGTACACATTGCAAATTACAGAAATTATAATTTTTTCTATATTATCCCACCCAGTTTAATCATTTTCTTTATTCAACTAACACACAATACAAAATTGCTAAAGGGACACTAGCCACATTCAAATCATCACCCGTTGATTTTTCAATCAATCCACATTCCGCCTCAATTGCTCTACTCCCGTGCTATTGTTCAAACAAATTGAATGTTGTTAGCAGCCTTGATTTTGCTCAATAAGGACTAATATGTCGTTGTATGTATCCGATGTGATATAGCTAGATAAATGGCTAATTGGCTATAGTTGCCACCCTCCGCCCCCAAATTTTTCAGTCACTAAATAGGATGTAACAATTATTTTATTTTATTTTCGATTTGAAAAAAGATATAATAAGTTTGTATTCTGACATGTGATGTCATGATTTCAAATTAACATTTGAATATGTGATTTGGGTTATGATTTTCAAATCTCAAATACTCTAAAAGTATGATTTGGGATTTCAAAACATAATTTTAAATTTTCTTGAATGTAAAACTAACCCATAAATTTATATTTTATAACAAAAAATTACTCATAATCATCATGAAAAGATTGTACATATCATGTGAAAGGAATTAAGGATTATACTAAAGAATACTTAATTAATACTATTGCTGACTAGTGGATTTTTATAAAATTATGTATATTTGAAAGTTTGTGATCTTAAAAATTTATAAAAAAAAATATGGAGATGTGCAATTTATCAATGCGGCGCCTTAGGATATTTTTAATGTCTTGTTTATTAACTATGATTTGTGCATTTGTTAAGATTGTATAAGAATTAGAAAAATTTTGAAACTTTTCACAATTTATCACTACAACATTATGCATCTATAGCTACAAATTCTCAGCTATGAATTTGACGAAGTTAATTTCCCATTTTTGCTATAGTTACTAACTGCCATGCAATAACTACTCATATAGCTACAAAGTTATTGCTACAATAAAATATTGTAGCTAAATCATTCATTTTTGCCATGAGTCTAAAGTCGTTGTAGCAATAGAAACCTTATAGCTATGAAAAATTAATTGAAACAAAACATTATAGATAAAGATATTATTTTGTTTCAAGTTAAAAAAATTTGTGGCAATAAATACAGAAATAGCTTTAAATTTATTGCTACAGTAAAATGTCATAGCTAAATTGAACACTTTTGCTATAAGGTTGAAATTATTGTAGCAATAATAGTCTTATAGCCACAAAAAGACAAATGAAACAAAGTATTATAACTAAATAAATATTTTTTCTTTAAGATATAAAAATTGTGGCAATAAACACCTGAATAGCTATAAAATTATTGTTACAATAAAATGTCGAAGCTAAATCGTATGTTTTTCCACGAGTTTGAAGCTATCATGGCAGTAGTAATCTTATTGCCACAAAAAATTAGTTGAAGCAAAATCTTAAAAGATAAATAACTATTTTTGCTTCAACTTATAAAATTTTTGTGGTAATACATAATTACCCAAATAACTGCAAATTTAATGTTACGACAAATTGAAGTAACTAAATCATAAGCTTTTGGGCACACATTTAGAGTTATTATTGCAATAGTAATCTTATAATCACAAAAGAATTACTTGAAAAGAAATATTATAGCTAGACTAATATTTTTGCTTCAAATTATATAAATTTATGGTAATAATTATCCTAAAAGATACAATCTTGTTTATAACATATTGTAATAAATAAGTATAAGCTTTGTCAAGCATTTTATTACTAGTTTTAGCATACGAATTTCAGAGCTGTCCTAGTATTAATATTAATAAATTTTTAAAAATAACATAAATAATGTTTTTAAAATGTGTTTGTATAACAATTAATAAGAATTTACAAAGAAAATTATAAAATTTTAATTGATAAATTATAATGTTTAAGAGTTTGATCGAATCTAGTGTTTCTTTTTTAGCTTCTTTTTGTTCAAATTTTAAATTGATAAATAAATATCCTAATATATAGATGCAACTTTTTTATTAATTTTTTTTATATAAGTATAAGTTTTTGTCACACATTTTTTTACCACTCTTAGAGTATGTGCCTCACATGTGTCCCTTATGTTAATAAAAATATATTTTTTTTAAAAGTAACATCAATAATATTTAGAAAGTGTGTTTGTATAACAACTAATATAATAATTTAGAAAGAAAATTAAAGATTTTAAATTGATAATTGATCATGTATAGGAATTTAATCCAATCTAGTATTTCTTCCTTAGTTTTGTTCTTATATATGTTTCATTGAACAAAAACATCACAAAAATAATGTTTGATTGAAAGGTAAACAAATCATTCGTTTTTACAAACTTAAATTCATGCATTATATGCATATTTCATGTTAATTATTAAAAAATTTATATTAATACTAACGTATTAACATATTAATATTTAATATAGATATTATCATTCTAAAAATGAATTGTAATACAAAGTTGTATAGTAGATTAGAACATATGTATATGTTATTCGTCTAAATAATTTTTAGCACATGTGAGATCGTATTCTGATACATTAGTACTAGCTTGTTTTGACACTAATAAATTGAATCATATCTCAAACGCATTATTTATTTGTAATTGGTCTTTAAGTAATTGTTATATCATCAAACTAAGTAAAAGTTATCAAAATTAGCAAAAGTGACCACTAATGTTTACATTATGATAGATTATTTATATCACACCCTTAGGGTGTGCTCTTCTCTGGACCTTGATATTGTGGGATGCTTTGGTGCTTTGTGCACCAGACTGTTTTCTTTTAAATAAAAAAACTATTTTCAAATGTCCTAAATATATGATTGTTTTGCATTATAAGTATAATTTTATTAAAGTGTGATTATTTCTTAAAAGCTAAAATATTAATTATTTTTAATTTCTAAATATTAAAATTTTCTATATATATATTTCAAATAAAGAATAATTTAGTATAAAAAGATTTAGGTCATTTTAAAATTTTAAATACTAAAAGTAAAAAATAATTAAATGACATAAACTTTAAAAGAAGTCGCGTGTGTGATACCGAATAAATATATTAATTTCAAAATATAATGTTTTTTATGAAACAAGTTGTTTTGTTTTATTAAATGTATATCTTATATACTTATAATTTTTAAAAAAATATATAAACTTTTATAGCAATAATTATTCCTACATTTATTTACATATATAATTTTGTATAAAAAAGAAAAAAAAAGAAGAAGACACGTACATAAATAAGAATGCACATTGGCCTCGCGGCCAACTCCAAAAATTTAGAAAACCTAAGCACTTAAACTATTTTCCCTTCCCAGCCGTCACACCCCTCTCCCCTTTTCCCCTTTGCTTCGTTTAAATTTGTTATCGTTAGTTTTAATTTTCTATCGCTTACATTTTAATTTTCTTTTTTCTCTATTATTGTTGAGGAATATTTTATCTTCTTCTTTAAGATGTTATATTATAGATTAAAAGAATTTTCTTGCTTATTTGTGTAGATTGATTCTCATTGATCCAAAGTGAATAACAGTGATTTTATTTTTTATTGGGAGTGAAATTGATTCTCATTGATCTAAGGTTTACAATGACGATTCTATTTTTTATTGAGAGTGAAGTTGATGATAAAGTAAGTTGAATTTTTACATTATAAATATTTTTCGTTTGAGTAAAATTGTTGTCTTTTTTATTGTACACATCACTAAAATCAAAGATTTTTTATTGTACATATTAATATCGACACATTTTTAAAGTTTTTTTTTTTTTTAATTTCTTTTAATGTAAAAGATTGAATTTTTTGAATCTTGCAATTCCTTTGAAGTTTGTTGAGTTTCATTATCTTACAAAAATTGGTCATATACGAATGTTATAGGAGATTTTGATAAAGATATTTTAGGTCAAATATGATATTATACTACCTTTTAAATTATATATATGATACAATTGTTTTTGCCTTTTGACATTAATTTATTTTATTGAAAATTCGCAGGTAAATTGTGAGATTAGAGTAGCTTGGAGACAATGGCGTGAAAAAAAAAAAGAAGAAAATTATATCGTTTAGGATCTTAGGTAAAATGTTTCTATTGTAATTGTTATCATCATAGAAGAATTATGTATTGTGAATATTCTGAATGTAATTATGTATTACTTAAAATTTATTTTGAAATTTAATTTTTTTAATTTTAGCTATATTATAGAAGTTCTTATGATTAATAATGTTTATGACAATATTCTTTAATTTTTAGCAATAAAGTCCTGACTAAACCTGCATTTAATTACCCAAAATATGGCTATACATTTTCACTTTTCGTAATAATTTTTTTATAAAATGATCATTTTTGTATTTCGTGTAAAAAGAATGAATTTTTAGTTATATACGAAATTTTTTATGAAAAATATTTTAATTCATAGCTATGAATTTTCTAACTCATAGCTAAATAGAAGTATTTGCCACAAGGCTAAAATATAATTTAGGCACAAAGTTTGAATTTTCATAGCAAACAAATCAAGTCTTTTGCCACAATGGAATACATTGTGGCTACATAATAAATATTGCTACGGATTTTTATCGTAACAAAGGAATAAAGTTATTTTCTATAAATATATATTTCTTAGCAAATTATTTTTACCATCATAGCTACAACATAATTTTTTTTTTATAGCTATATATGTTAGTCCTTTGCCACGAATCATGTAAAGTTTGTAGCTAACTATTAGTTATGCCACTTCTTGCTATGAAAGTTACGAAAAAAAATTATATCTAAAATATTTAGTCATGAAACTTTTCATATTTAGCTATGATGTAATCTATGGCTATATATGCATTTTGTTGTAGTGATATAGATTTTTATAACTTAAAAAATTCAAATTACATGTCCACACAAAATTTTAATTTAAGTTCTTGACACATGAAGAGAAAAAAATCCATTATTCAAACTTGAAGGGAGTTTGACTTCTAAATAAAAATTGAAAATATAAATGTTTTTCATATTATATAAATTAACTAAATACTATAATTTTATTAACAATTATATCTAAATTGTTGCTTTAAACCCTTTACTTTTCAAAATCTAGTTGTTAGACTGAGAGTATTGCATGAAAATATTATTTTTTAAAATACTTAAAATATAGTTATTAAACAAAAACTATTAATATTTTTTTAAAATAACCTTAAAAAATTTGTAAATCCTTTTTAAATTCGTACAACAAAGTCTACAAATAGTTATCTAGTAAGAAGATCCACAAATAAATTCCTTAAAATTAAATACTAAGTTAGATGTCTACAACCAAAATCTCCAAATATTTTTCTAAGTAATAAAATTCTCAAGAAAAGTCACAAGCTATTTATTTAGCTAAATTGGTATAAAAAATATCCTCAAGTAATTTTCTATTTAATTAAATTTCTGGGTAAATCTCCTAAAACTAATTCCCAGCTAAATCTGTAACAAAAAATTTCTAAGTAATTTCTCGAGTAATAAAATTCTCAGGTAAATTTTCAAGAAAAGATTCTTAGCTAAATTCAGATAATTAAAATTCTCAGATAAATTAAATTTACAGGTAAGAGAATCCCCAAGTGAATCCGCATATAGTTATTCCTAACTAAATTTGCAGGTAGCTTTATCTGAAATTTTTTTTGTGAATTAATAAAGAAATTTATTTTATTCATTTACTTGCGAATTTACCAATGAAAATGATTCTTGCAGGGTAATTTTTCACATAATTTCCTAGGTAAAATTTTTGCGCAAAATGATGCCAAAGTTACCTGTGAATTTCTTTGAGACAACATTTTTCCTAGATAAAATATACTAGAATTTAAGAATTTTAGACTTTCATATGAAAATCCGCAAGAAATATATGCAGATGAAACCTCCAATTAAAATTCTCAGAAAATTCACAGTTTTCTTGTAGTGTCACCTATACTCGTGTAATAAACCAAATCGTTGTTATACTGAAATAGGAGCAAAATCTTCACCTAGTTTTTCCTTGCACAAAAATTTTAAAATTTAAGGTTAGCCTAGTTTTAGGTGTATTTTTGGTGTATGGTGGTCTAGGAGAATTTGGAAGTTATTAGAGTATTGATTTCTGATTTTGAATAATTTTGTGTTAGAGAATGGGTTAAAAAGCTACAGAAACTTTTGGTGATTATACTAGGTTAGTATAACTCTGGTTATAGCAATTATCGTAAAAGGATCAGTTTATAGTGTTAAAAATCAAGAAGTGTGTTGTGAAATGACCAGAGCTGAGAATGAATTCCAAGCTAATGCAAGCTACTGGTTTAGTGTTGCTGTAGTGACAGAAGTGTCGCTACAACAACGTTGTCGTAGCGAGAGAAGTGCCACCGCAGCAGCAGGCCCTTTTGGCCCCGTTGCATTGGTAGATCCTCCGCTACAAAAGCATTGTTGCAACAACAAAAGTGCCACAACAGCGATGAAAATGCAAAAAATCAATTTAAGTTAGAAAATGATATTTTTCATTCCCATTATTTCAAAAACTCGTTGATGGGCTAGGAGAAGACGATTTTGCACTATTTGTGGGGAGGGGGGGAGAGTTACATTTTTAAGGTAAGATTCTTACTCATCAAACTTGAATTCACGTTCTTAGATTCTTAGGAGTGCAAGAATTAAGGCCTTAGTTGAAATTGTTGGTTAGCCCTAAGTTCATGATTTCATAGAATTTGTGGGAAATGATGGTAATTGCATTTGTGTTGATCATAAGGTATTAGAAATCACTTCTCATGATAGAAATCATTTTTGTACGTTAAAATATAGGAAATTCAAGAGGTTAAAGGGTAGAAAAATCCTAGAATGATGAGCTAGGTCAGATTCAAAGGTTGAATTTAATGAATATGAGTTTATAATATGTAGAAGAGCAAATTATTGTGTTGAAACATGTGTTTGTTATTTCTAGATCAACAATTGATAGAAATTAAAAAAAAAAAAAAAGAACAAGACTGTGGTTTAATAGTGTTTTTGAGTAAGAAATTGAGGTAGATTATGTTTTAATAGTAGTAGACTTTCTTGACTCTGTACTTATATGTGAGTTGGATGTATATAATTATCTTTTGGGAGTTACATGTGATTATTGACTATATCAAGAATTTGAGCATTGGATTTGGAATAATATTGAGTGTTGTTGGATCGAGTGTCACGCTGATATTGTTATTTGAATCGAGTGTCACGCCGACACTGCTATTTGAATTAGATGTCATATCAACACTGATAGTGGATCGAGTATCACGTTGGTATTGGTACATTGACGGAGCTCATCCGCTGCAAGTCATAGCTGAGAATCCCAGTTGACTCTAGTATGCGTGTACATCTTTCATGCATGCAATCAACATATATATATATATATATATATATAGTGGTGACCTGTAATACCCCGTATTTCCCAAACTTAAATTGACTCTCAGTCCATGAGTTATCCAATATAAAAGTTTTGAAATACTCAGTATTTTTTAGTTTAGAGCCTGCCAATGCGTAGAAAAAAATGGCGTTTTGAATGTGGGACATCAGTACATATACTATATGTATCGATATGTAAAGCAACCAAAATTAACAGATAGAAAAGTCCAAAATTCCATATGAATAAGATTATCAAAATAAAAAGAGTTATGAGCATACAAGTGATAAATGTACAGTATGAAACTGTAAATTATGTACCAGCCTTATTAGTTTCTCATAGTATTAGCTATTAAAAATTAATCATGTCTTTTTTCTAAATCTATTCCCACTCCTTTCTAATTCCAATTGTATGTATCATCTTAATTCTGTCAAGTTTTATTTTGATTTATCAATTTGTATGTTCTTACAATTCAGTTGTTTTTATAAATTGCAAGGAGCATGTTCTGATAGGTAAGCAACTAAAGAGCTCGGGCATGGAATACACAAAGAAATCCTCGTGCTTTTGTTAAAACAATTAGTTCAAACAAGGTCAAGTTTAAGTAAAAATTTTATTTTTTGATTCAACAGTTTCATATTTGAATACGTTAATTAGAAGTTAGAACAAGCAAAAAATACAAGTTTCTTCTAAATTACTTGGGACAATGGCTTTACTTATCAACAACAGAACAAAATATAAATACATAACTTCAATACACTTTTAGGCTATTTTTATAAAAATAAAACATGGCTATATACATTCTAAACTAATTACTTTATTGTATATATTTGAAACTATCCCTTTAACAAATCTATAACAATTCAATATATATGCAAACTGATAATCAAGAAGCCGAAACAAAAATATTTAAAACTAAATTGAATCACCCCATGAACACCTCTAATATTGTTTTTACCACTAAACCAAAATGTTGAATTTATTTTTTTCTCATCATTATATGAATTTTAAGAAATATAGTTAAGGTATTTTAATATATTTTCTTTATAAAAGGAGATTTTCATTTATCTAACATAACAATTATTTTTTAAAACATATACGAAGTAACACTTAGAATCCGCTAGAGACTTAGAATTTCGCTCACAATTTTCGTATGAAATATATATAAAGACCATATGAAATATGTGAAATTCAAAAGGGAGTGACTTGAAATTCTTTTCCGAGTCGACTGATCAGCTTTGACAGTCAACTCACCTGCAAGTTATTCCCTCCGTCCTAAATTGAGATGACACATTAATTAAGAAAAATAATTAATAACATGCCTAGTTTACCATAGTACCCCTATTAAATGATGTTTACATCTTAGTGTGAACAAAAAATAATTAATGCAAAGGGTAAAATATGAAAAAAAAAAAATTGTCTTATCTTGATTAATAAAAAAAGACAAGTAAAATGAGAAATCAAATTAGAAAATTTGGGACAGGTAATTTGGGACAGAAGGAGTAGTATACTTAATAAAACAGAATAACCAAAAGTGTAAATAAAAGAGTAAGGAAGAACACAGAGTTTTATACTAGTTCGGATCACCAGTGTGGTGCCTATTCCAGTCTCCTTGGGTTTCAAGGGTTTCCTTTAGAGCTACGTTGAGAATGGAGTTAATGTATAGTTGAACGAGTTCTGAATCTTATTATGTTATTAAGATCTTGTGACACTGCCTCGACTGGTATAACTACTAAACTGACTTGGTCTTTTTCTTTTTGTAACTATTGTAACTCAAAAATTACAAAGTTTTGTGAAGACTAAAAGATGAGACAGAGGGATAGTTTCCTGTGAATTTGCATGTGGATTCTTTTATCTTTAACGTCTTTAAATATACTTCATCTTTTTGTTGCTTCTTTTTCCTAAAAGAAAAATCCAAGGGATTTTCTTTCAATCAAGGATTTGTATTAATTCCTTGATTGGGGGCTCACATCATTTGATACGTCCATATTAGATATATTTGTGCGCATAATATGATCTTCCTTTCTTGGATGTTGATTCACATCTATACACATCCATATCAGATATGTTCGTGTAGAAGATATAATTTTTCTTCCTTTCTTAATTCTATGTGAAATCTGCTTTTCATAATTCTTGCTCCTCAATTATTATCAGTGTCGTTGACTCCCTTAATTTAGGGATCTTCTTTTGATGCTCTTTCAATTGTAGCTTCGGGATTGCCCATCTATGAATTTTCTACCTTGATTGCATCGTAAGTACATTCTGCATATTTTCTTTATTAATTTGTCATTACTAAATTATTCTATAGTAATATAGGTGGCTCATAATCTCCCTCCTTTTGATAATGATAAATAATAAGCATTAGTTAACTTCTCTGTGTGTATAGTCGGCTGGATCCTCTTTGCTTGCGAACTGTTTCTGTCATCATCACCTGAAGTTCCTGTGTGCATAGTCGGCTAACTCCCCCTTACTTGGAGATCCTTTCTGAATCTGATGTTTTTGCAGTTTCTCTCCTTTTGACATAATAAAAAAGAACAAGACAAATAAAACATAAGAAACAGACAGACACAACAACCAAACAGAATATATATATAAAGCGATCATGCAACGTCCATGCTAAAAACAAAAAGGATAAGAGGTTCATGCCAAAAAAGAGGGGAGTTAGTATCTCAAGTACAGACCAAAGGAAAGAATGGTACAGGCTTTTTTTGAATGAGCAGTTAAGAAATCATTATTTTTTCAAATAATAGGTGGGGGTATTGTGCATATTATGACAAAAGCGTTCATAGGACTTTTCAATGTTTTTGGAGAAGCTGGAGTAGGAGTTTTAAACAGATATGAAAAGCTAGTTATGGGAGGAGTGGGCTTCATATTTGATGGAGTGAACTTGAGCAAATAATTGGTTGAAAATCTTGACACCTTCTTTTGAAGCCATTGATCGTCAAGCGTGTTTTTCCCACATCAGTGCGAATGTTCTTACTCAGCTGCAACAACCTTCTAGTCGACTCTTGAATACTCAACAATCCTTCCTCAATTGACTTAAGACGTTTCTTGATTTCCTCCATTTCCTTCATTACTGAAAGCACGGGGTTAAACATACTTTTACTAACCTTAGGTAAATTAGTCTTTACCTTTCCTGACTTTTTTTTGCACTATTCAGTATCGACCAGTACATATTCTATGCTGGAAAAAGTTTTGGAGTCGTACGTCATAGAGACATCTACTGCAGAAAACCTAGAGAGATCAATAAAGTAGTAGAGGAGAATTTAGGTAATCAATAATCCGTAGGGTAACCTGATTATGGCATGGGCATCAGCTGCACTCTCCAACATATATTCATAGAACCATAAAGCCTAATTAATTTTATATTTTTTAATCATACAGTACAATATAAACACATCTTTGCAGATGACGTTACTGAGGAACCCTTCCTTAGGATTAGGGTGGTGGCAATAATGTGAGCTAAAATTCTATATTTGACAAAAAGATAATGGACCAAAATTTGATAGATTAATGTCTAGGTCTGAGACAACTTTCTTAGTTTCTTCAAAGATAAATTTAAAATTATCAGGCCATATACCATTCGTAAAGGGGATTGATCCAGAAAATTTAGTATCAAAAAAAATTTCAAACAATAAATCATTCGGAATGATTCTAGTCCTAAGCACAAGAGTTTCTAACTCATCACTGTCTTGAGAGAGATGAAGATTTGCATAAAATACGCGAACAAGATCTTCATAAAGTTCTAAACCACTGAAACAGAGTACAAGAAATAAGTCTTGAGCTTTGAAAAATGAACTTACATTGTAGTGGGACTTCTTTAATTGCGAGAGATTCATAATTCTTTTGGGCACCACTGAGTGATTTTTAAAGGCGATAAAATTTTTTCGTTGTGATACAGTCTAGAACTTATGCATGTTCTCTGGAGGAAGAGAGTCTAAAAGGGTGATACAAGTTTCCTTAAGGGATGAGTTGGGGCTAAAGGTTGGGTAGCTTTTATAGACAGTCGATTGCAAGGATTGAGAAGAGTCTTCCTCAGAGGACCTAGGAATAATAACTGGGTCATGATTGTCGGATTGACAGTCAATAGGATTTTTTCCAAGATTTGCGATGGATTTTGTTCGAGACATTTGAGAGATGAGAAAGAAAATATTAGGAAAAAAGTATAAAAAGGGAAAGGGAAAAGTGAAATGGTGGGAAGATGAAATGAAATAATTTGAATGAAGGTGACATATGAAGAGAAAAGGATGCAAAATTCTTGAAAAGGGAAAAAAGTAAAGTAAAAAATTTAAAACGGAAAGAGAAGACGAGGCAGTAAAGGCAAGAAAAAGGGGTGAATAAAGGGTAACGATTGAAAAGGGATATGAGTCAAAAAGGAAAATATTTTGAAAATATTTTGAGACAAAAGTATTTTAGATGAAAGTTAGAAAAAATAAAAAATTGTGCAATAAGATGTCATTAATGTATGCAATAGACTTTTTCTAAGAAAACAATCTTTCTTCTAGCAAGGGTTTAGTAAAAATATCAGGAAGTTGATTTTCAGATTCAACAAATTTTAAAGTGAAATCTCCATGTTTTATATGATCATGAATAAAATGATGATTAATATCCATATGCTTAGTTCTAGAATGCTGCACTATGTATTTGGACAAACTAATTGCACTAATATTATCACACATGATGGGTATAGATTCAAATGATAAATCAAAATCAAGTAATTGATGCAGAATTTATAGAATCTGTGTACCACAATTTTTGATGTTTATGTATTCATCTTCGATGGTTGATAAAGCAACTGAAGTCTGTTTTTTGCTATGCCATGAAATTAAGGCATCATCAAGAATTTGACAGGTTCCACGTGAACTTTTTCTATTATTTTTGTCACCTATAAAATTAGCATCTGAATAATCAATAAAAATCTAAATTTGAGGAGTGGGGGTACCATAATTCAATATCCTAAGTCTTGATGAGATATTGAATGATCTATTTGACAACAGTTAAGTAAGACTTCTTGGGAGCTGACTTAAAATTTACATATTTGCAAACACTAAACATAATGTCTGATCAACTCGCAGTCAAGTAGAGTAGAGATCTAATCATTCCTCTGTATGTCTATTCATAAACGTCTTTCCCGAATGTATCTGAGTCTAAATTTATTGAGGGACTCATAGGAGTTTCGAAGGCTTTTCCTTTTTTCATTTCAAAATTTTTAATGAGCTATTTGTGTATTTGGTTTGACTGATGAATGTACCTTTAGGGGTTTACTTGATTTGAAGTTCCAAGAAGAATGTGAGCTCCTTATGAGACTCATTTCAAATTCTTCCTTAATAAGATTTGCAAAGTTCTCACTTAAAGAGGTGTTAGAACCGCCAAAAATAATATCATCTACATAAATTTGTACAATAAGTAAACTAGAGTCCAACTTTTGAGTAAAAAGAGTAGTATCTATTTTTTCTTTCTGAAAGTTGTTGTTTAAGAAAAAAATACTCAATCTCTCATACCAAGCTTTTGAAGCTTGTTTGAGACCATAGAGTGCTTTAGAGAGTTTGAAAATATGATTTGAACATGATGGATTTTCAATTCCCGGAGGTTGTTTGACAAAGACTTCTTCATTAATAAAATTATTTAGAAAATCACTTTTAACATCCATTTGATATAACTTGAAACGTTTAAAGGAATCAAATGCTAAACAAATTTGAATTAATTTCGACCTCGCTACAAGAACAAAGGTTTCATCGTAGTCAATACCTTTATGCTAAGAGTAGCCTTGAGCTACCAACCTAGTCTTGTTTCTGATGACCTTACCTTCTTCGATTATTTTATTTATGTAGATCTATTTGGTTCCAAAAATTGAGAAATTTTTAGATCTTTCAATCAGATTCCATAATTGATTTCGTTCAAACTGATCCAGTTCTTCTTTCATGTTCAAGCTTTTATTTTAACTGAGCTTGCCAATTTTTCTTTTCTTGGGCAATTTTATTGTATTCATTAATAAACTTTTAAAGTTTTTCAGTAATCATATCAAGATTTGATTGAAGAAGATTGCAATTATGACAATTAAAAGGTCTTACCTTGTTGGATTCACCTATTACCATGGAGCACATGTTTGTTATTTCTGTATCGTCTTCATTTTCATCTTCATAACTTCAGGCTCCAAAGTTTTTATTTTTCTTGGAATCTTCTCCTTAATTCTGAATAGTTTTATTTGATATGACTCAATTTGCCACAATGATAACAATGATCATCATTTCTTCTAAATTTATTATTTTCGAAATTTTGAGGTCTCTACTGCCTTTGTCTTAGAATTTGCCTTACCTCACAATTCATGAGAGCCATAACTTCGTTGTTGTCCTCATCTATGTTTTTATCTTCTTTTGAAGTTACTCACCGAAGGCTGTAGGTTTTTTATTCTCTTCCTTGCTGTACTTGTTTATATAATTTTGTTCATAAGCAATAAGATTACCTCACAGTTCGTCATATGTCTTGTTGTGAAGATCTACATCTTCTAAAATGGAGGCATTGATTTCCCATGCTTTTGAAAGACTTCTCACAAGCTTCTTTACCTTAAGGCTATTTGAGTAGATCATCCTTAGAGATTTCAGTTCATAAATGATTTTGCTGAACCATGCGAACATTGACTCTACGCCTTCACTTTCTTCCATTTTGAAAATCTCATATTCATTGACCAGAGCACTAATCCTTGCTTCTTTCACTTTGATAGTACCTTCATAGGTTACTTCAAGTTTGTCCCACATTTCTTTGGCTGTCTCGCAAGTTGATATCGTGTCTATTCTACCCCACTAACTATACAATAAAGCATACTTATAGCCCTAACATTTTTTTAGATTACCTTTTATTTCTCTTTAGTGATTTCAAAGTTTTCAAAATCATCCATGTTCGTGCTGCTTGATTCCTTCTTTTTATCCTTGAGTCCTGGTATAGATTTTGGTCCCTTCTTGATAACTACTCAAGCTTGAAAGTCATTAGATTGTACGAAACTTTTAAATCTGTTCTTCTAATGCGATTAGCGTTGTCCATTGAAGTATGGTGATCTTGTCGACGAGTGCCTATCCTGCAGGAGTGCTTCCAAAATCTGATAGTTGATCATTTCATCTTTACTCACATGCGGTTAAGCAACACTTTAGTGAGACCTACTCTAATACCAACTGAAATTCAAGAGAAGGTGGGGGGTGAATTGAAATTCTTTTCTAAGTCGGCTGATCAGCTTTGATAGTCAACTCACCTGCAAGTTAGTATACTTAATAAAACAGAATTAAAATCAAAGCGTAAATAAAAGTGTAAGGAAGAACACAGAGTTTTATATTGGTTCGGATCACCTATGTGGTGCCTATTATCAAGGGTTTTCTTTAGAGCTTTATCATTAAGAATGGAGTTACAGTATAGTTGAACAAGTTCTGAATCTTAATCTGTTATTCATGTTTTGTAATGGAACCTCAACTGGTATAACTACTAAACCGACTCGATCTTTTTCTTTTTATAACTATTGTAAACTAAAAATTACAAAGCTTTGTGAAGACTAAAAAATGAGACAAATAGATAGTTTCCTGTGAAGTTGCATGCAGATTTTGTATCTTCAGCGTCTTTAAATAGCTTTATCTTCTTGCTGCTTCCTTGCTTTAAAAGGAAAATCCAAGGAATTTTCTTTCAATCAAGGATTTGTATTGATTCCTTGATTGAGGATTCACATCATTTGGCCCATCCATATCAGATATGTCCGTGCACATGATATGATCTTCCTTTCTTGGATGTTGATTCACATCTATACACGTCCATATCAAATATGTCTGCGTACTTGATGTGATCTTCCTTTCTTTCTTAGCTTGGTGTGAAATTTGCTTTCCATAATTGTTGCTCCGTGATTATTATCAGTACTATTGGCTCCCTTAATTTAGGGATCTTCTTAGATCATCTCGTCATGCTCTTTCAATTATAACTTCAGGATTGTCCATCTACGAATTCTCTGCCTTGATCGCATCCTAAGTGTATCCTGCATATTTTCTTTATTACTTTGTCATTGTTAAAACATATTATACTAATATAGGAGGTTAACAATAGTATATCTCGCTCAAGGCTTAGACTTTTTTATCTCACAATTTGTATATAAGACTGTGGAAAAAAAAATAGGTATGAAATATGTATTTAACTATATAAATTTTATATAAAGTTCATATTAGTTTTTGTTTTTGGAAAAAAATCATGCATTGAATCTCGCTCACTAGTCATCAATAAAATTTATAAATTATGTATGAATATGTATATTGAAGGAGAGCCTTGGAGTAACTGGTAAAGTTGCTGCCATGTGACCAAGAAGTCACGGGTTCAAGCCTTGGAAACAGCTTCTGGCAGAAATGCAAGGTAAGGATGCGTACGATACACCCTTATGGTGGGGCCCTTCCCCGGACACCGCGCATAGCGGTAGCTTTAGTGCACCAGGCTGCCCTTTTTTTATGCATGAATATGTATATTACCGTATAGATTTTGTTTAAAGCTCATGTTGATTTTTGAAAATTTAATAGAAACAACATTGTACATAATTTTCATAGAGTGAAATTAAAAATTTAAACAACTATCACACACATGCAAACTAAAATACAAACTACAAGACTATAAAAAAAATAGGTATGAAATATGTATATAACTACATAAATTTGATATAAAGTTCATATTAGTTTTTTTTGGAAAAAAATCATGCATTGAATCTCGCTTACTATTCATCAATAAAATTGTATAAATTATGTATGAATATGTATATTACCGTATAGATTTTGTTTAAAGCTCATGTTGATTTTTGAAAATTTAATAGAAACAACATTGTACATAAATTTCATAGAGTGAAATTAAAAATTTAAACAACTATCACACACATCCAAACTAAAATACAAACTCAACATACAAGTATAATACAATTTAAAAAATTTGATACAGTTCTCCTATAACTTCAAATTTCAAATGCACTGGGACTGATTTCCTTTCCTTTTTATGAATTTGGGGCCTCATTTAAAACAGGGTTTGTTTGGTACAAGAGATAAGGAATAAATAATTTTATGATTAATTTAGAATGAACTTATTCCATGTTTGATTGTAATTTTAAAATTATAGTGTTATTTTTACTAAAAATTACACAAATACACAACTTATGTTTCCAATATTACAAAAAATCTCAACTCTCTAAACATATTACAAAAATCCCAACATATACATAGAATGTTATGTATATATCGGCTATGTCATGTATATTAATAGGGAAAGAGAGTAAAATAATTAAAACAATAAAAGAGAATGTAATTACTTTTAAAAGGATTGGTATTTATGTTATTTATACTTATTTTTATCTCAGATGATTAATCTCAGGATAACTTGTTTCCAACTAAACAACCCCGTACAAATATACTTCTAAACATGCCCAAGTATCTACCCTAGGACCAATAAGCCCAACAAAAAACATCCTACATCTCATATCAGAACTTCTTTTAACCCTCAAATTTCCAGCCACCACTCCGCCGCTCGCTCAGTCTCTCTCATCTCCCTTCCCTTTCCATTTGCAAGAGAAAATTTTCCTCCGTTTCGACTTTCAGCCATGAGGTATACACAAAAGCTCCTAGGTTTTTACTTTTTCCTGTTACAATGTGTAATTTTCGTTTTGCACAATTTGAAAATTATTTGGTTCTTTAATTTCTGCTCAGATGTGTAAAGTATACAAATTTATTTCATTAGGCATATGAGCCTTTTTTGAAAGTAAAGTCGTGGAAACAGTCTCTTGTAGAAATGCAGTGTATGGTTGTGTACAATAGACCTTTGTAGTACGGTCCTGTCCCAGATCCCGCACAGCCTTTTTTTTTTTTGATCTGAGTCAGTAAGATAATTGTTGATTGAATATGTGACAAATATTTATTGACTTGATAATGAAACTAGCGATGTATAGTTTCTTGTAAGAGTTACCTGATACCTGTTGTTGGTGGGAGATGATAGATAACCTGTGGAATTAGTTGAGGTGTGCGAAAACTTGCCTGTACACCACGGATATATAAAGAAATACAAAATTCTCTTTTTGTAGAAAGTTTTTTATTTTGCTTTTTGTTTATATATAAAAATTGACACTTGTTGATTTGGGTTATCTTGAATGTGCAAATGAATCTAATGTGAGAAAAAAGTTCTGATTTTTAAAGTTAAATACTGAAAGTCAAGTGAAATTTACTGCCTTCGCAGGTTTACAAATATGTAAGTTAGATGTAGAATTTGGATCATTTAAGTGATTTTGATATGATTACTGTGGTTAGTGCTAGTAAATTATTATTTCAATGTAGGGAGAAGGGTGAGATTTAGAGAATCAGTAGTTTGGAGAAACCCAATTTTTTTTGAATGATTAATTGTTGAGTGTTGAAATGGATCGGGTCTAAATAAAGGCGAGTGGATATAGCATGTGAGGTTGCTGCATTGAGTCATGGGTAGTAGATTCGAGGGTGGCGTTTACCATTTCGCAAAAAAGGAGAAAAACAAGAGCGGAGCATTCTGATTGTGGGTTCAGCAGAACCCTGTTTGTGTTAAATAAAATCACTTTTAATATATACAAGTAATTTATCAAGAACCCATTAACTTTCTTTTTTCAAAATCTAGAACCCATAAAATCATAATCCTAGCTCCTCCTTGGAGGGAAAGAAAAGAGGGGTAAAGCAATGTATATAGAGGATTTGTATAGTCAAGCGTAAATAGCCTGGGTTGAGGTATATTTGATTGAGTTGTAGAGTTAAGATTATATTTATTTGGATATGAACTTTTATAAGCTTGTTATTTGGAATAGCTTGGACATTCTTGTTAATTACCCTTCATTAATCTAGTTTGATGTTGATTCTGCTGCAGTAAGCTTCAGAGTGAAGCCCTAAGAGAAGCCATCTCCGTGATTAAGAATGATGCAAATGAGAAGAAAAGGAAGTTCACTGAAACCATTGAGCTTCAGATTGGGCTGAAAAACTATGATCCTCAAAAGGACAAGCGTTTCAGTGGTTCAGTTAAGTTGCCACACATTCCTCGCCCTAAGATGAAGATTTGCATGCTTGGAGATGCTCAGCATGTGGGAGAGGTAATCCGCGAGAACTAGTCGCTGGAATAATTGAACTGCATTATTCCTGTATGCTTTTATCTTTTACATTTTGGGGAAGCTACTGCCTCACATTTGCATAAGCATCCGCTCGGTGATGGATCCTTAAAGTCTTAAGCTCAATTTGGATAATACTAACACTGATCAAATTATCTTCTGCCATGCTTTAGTGTGTTAATGAGATGATAGCATTTGTTATCAAAGAACTCTTGAAATGTTTCTGGTCTGTGCATAGCTTTAATTACTCCTTGGCAGTGACTCTCTGGGGTTTGATTTTTAGACATCTAACACTTCTACCTTGTGGAGTTGGAGTTGGTGTTGTTTTTGGCCATGAATATAAATTGGAGTTGTTTTTGAAATTTTGTTAGAGAAATAGAAGTGAAAAAAGTGAAAAAAAATTTACTTTTCCAAAAACAATTTTCACTAAAGTTAAATAATTCTTATGGCCAAACACTACTATTTTCACTAAAGTGAAATAATTTTTCCGAAAAAAGTGAAATTTCTCATGGCCAAACGCCTACTAAATTTTGTGGTTGCTAATGTACCTAAAGTCTAAAGCTACTGCTATTGATGATTTTGTGCAAGTGTCACTAGAGCTTGTTGCATTTGTTTTCCAGGCAGAAAAGATTGGCTTGGAGTACATGGACGTGGAAGGCCTGAAGAAGCTTAACAAGAACAAGAAGTTGGTTAAGAAGCTTGCAAAGAAATACCATGCTTTCCTTGCATCAGAAGCTGTAATCAAGCAGATCCCCCGTCTCTTGGGGCCTGGTTTGAACAAGGCAGGCAAGTGCAATAAACTATTTTGATGTTTTAACTAGCTGTAGAACTTGTTTGGTTTACGTCTTACTGTCTTTGGTCATAGTTGTGTATATTGGTGTTCGTGCCTCATTTTGAATAAGAACTACATCCGTTACCTCATTATCCTGACTTGTAAGTGCATATGTAAGGCTGAATAAATCACCTTCTCCAAAACACGCTCCACTCAACAGTCTTACCGGAAACACTTTTAGCCAGATATTGATTGATTAATTTAAATTCACCTCTCTAACTCTCCTGATTTTCCCAATTAGCATCTTCAGGCAATTAATACTTAATAGTATGAAGTATCCATCACTCACAGATGTGTTAAAAAATTGGTACTTTTCTTATTGTTTGGTTCTCATTAAGCATCATGCCTCTACTTTTAACAGTTGCAGCAGTGCAATATACAGACCATAAATGGCCATCTGACTTAAAATGGTTCATTTAGATCCTTTTTGTCCATCTCTTAACCAGTTATCATTATCTTTGAAAATGCAGGTAAGTTTCCTACCCTTGTTTCCCACCAGGAATCACTTGAGTCTAAAGTTAACGAGACCAAGGCCACTATTAAATTCCAGTTGAAGAAGGTGCTTTGCATGGGAGTTGCCGTAGGTAATATGGATATGGAGGAGAAACAAATCTTCCAGAACGTGCAGATGAGTGTCAACTTTCTAGTGTCCCTGCTAAAGAAGAATTGGCAAAATGTGAGTTAACATCCTACTATTACTTTATCAAAGAAATCCATCCTACTATTACTTCGGTTGTCCACGAGCATTAACCTTATAGTTTCTTCGAGTCTGATAACCTCAATTGACCTTCAAACTTGTTACTAATATCTCTTCATCGTTAATGCCAACAGGTCAGATGCTTGTACTTGAAGAGTACCATGGGAAAGACTCAACGCATATTCTAAGGATATTGTAGTACAATCTTGGCAGTTTCAGGCTTTTTGCCTTGTATCCGCTTACAGATGCTATTTTTGTTTAGTTGTGCTCCTGGGTACTTTGTTGAACTCTATATTAGTTTTATGACGATTTTGCTTTTGTTTTCTCCTTTCCAATGTTGCCGCCATGGGAGAACTGGTATTATAGTTTTATATGTACTTGTTTTTAGTTTTATGTCTTTTTTACCGAAAATCTTCATTATCACACATAGGATCATCAAGAGATATTTTCTCCCACGACTCCTGTTTATTTTCTTTAAGATTGTGAAATTTCATTTCTAAAGGAAGAGTCAATTTTTGTGTAGCCTTTTTTGCTTTTCAACTTTGTAGAATTTGGCATCTCTAAATTAGTTTATTTCTGAAGCATATAGTAAAAATTGTTGTGGCATTTCTCTCAGGATGTACAACACTTGGTAGTTGAATCAATATTTACCTGCCGATGTATAACACTTGTAGTTGAATCAGTATTTACCTGCTTATGTATTTTGTTAATGAAATATTTATATCTACAATCAGAATTGAATATCACTCTATGAAATTTTCAAATTCAACCTCCATGTTTTATCAAAATCGAAGTTGAATTACCAATACAACACATTTTTTTTTCGTATCACTTGAGCAACGGTAATTTTTCCAGATTTGTGTACTTTGCAATGGAGGTGCTACATATATACGTAAGTAACTTTACCTTACCTTATTGTATAAAATTCCATATTGAAAAAAATGATATTACAAAAATTCTAAAGTAATTACTTAAATTCCTACCTTTTTTACTTTCTCTCTCCTATCCCTTATACATCCCAAAAAAGCGTGTTTTGCTCGATATTTTCCTCCTAAAACCTTGATAATGTGATTTGGGAGTCTCAAATTTCTTTCACTTATCAAGCATCAACTGATCAAGTAATTAATTTCATCACTTTCTTTATTTAAATAAAAAATTATTCAATTTTTTTCTTTGTTGGGTATGTAGTTCTCAAATCCCCTCCCCCTTCCACTAGACTAAACTCCCTGCGATACACGATATATTGACCTGTCGGAATTGCTTTCGGTACTGATAAGGTAAACATCGGAAAAAAATAGGTTCCGAAATCAGTCTCAGCCTCGACTTTCTATTCAGGTTTGTAAATCTGTTAATTCAAGATCCCTCCTCCAATCCTGCCTCCTCTTTTCAACACATAAACTTTTGTTGGTTTTATGGTCACATTATACTTTAGATATTTACATTATACATTACAAAGTTAACATTAGATATTATTTTTATACGTTTTTTGTTTTATGGTTACATTATACTTTAGATATTTATATTATACATTACAAAGTTTACATTAGATAATACTTTTATATGTTGGTGGTTTTACGGTCAAATTTTACTTTAGATATTTACATTATACATTATAAAATTTACATTAGATATTAATCTTCATGACATTCTTATAATATGTATAAGGTTACATTATACATTTAGAAAGCTTATATTTTACATTAGTTTTTATGATAACATTATACATAGACGTACTATGTATAAGGTGCATACATACATGAACTATTATATAAGGTTATCTGTTTTGTTTTTGGCAGTCTGCATATGCTGCTCCCTTTTTTGTATTTTTTTTTCGTTGTAACTTGATTTTTTTGTGATAGTTCTGATATGTTCTTTAAAATTGAGAATTTGTACTTTAATTAATGGAGTTAATTGTGTGAGAGAATAATGACATCTGATTTTATTTTCATAATTGTAGGCAAAACGGTTACCACATACATTGTAGTAACGTATAGGATACAGAGTAATGTATATGTATTTTTCTAAAGTTGGGAGAGAGAAAGTACAATCGGAGTTCTATATAATTACTTTTATTAAAGATGAGATTTATGTTGTTTATACTTGTTTAAAATGAATTTTGGAAACGCGATTGTGAGTTTCCATCAGCATAATTGTAGCTGTATGGAATGAATCATGAACCTATCTTTTTAGTCGGTATTTTTCTGTAATGTAAGGGTTTTTTTATAGCCTGTTTGACTAAGCTTCTAAATCAGCTTATTTTGGAAAAATGATTTTCTTAGAAATGAGTTTCAAAAAAAGAACTTTTGCTGGAAAATAGTTTGTGTTTAACCAATAAATTTAAAAGCATGATAATTAGTATTTGATCAAACTTTTTAAAAGTATTTGTATGTATACTTCTTCCGTTTCTTTTTACTCGTCCCAAATTTTTTAATTTAATTTTTCATTTTATTTGTCATTTTTCATTAATTACGACAAGATATTTTCTTTTCCTTTTAATCCTTAGTATTAATTATTTTTCTCTAAATTAAAATATAAACATTAGTATTTAATAAGAGTACTATGATAAAGTAACCATTTTTTAATCAATATGAAATGTAGACGAGTAAAATAGAAAGAGGAAGTATTTTTTTTGGAAAGTGCTTGTAAAAATGTAAAGTTCTTTTTGGGAAAACCTATGTTTTATAGGTTATTAAAAACTGCTTTGTTTACTCTCAAAAACAATTACATTCTTTAAAAAGTTTCGCCAAATAATTTTTTTAAAAGATAATCAATTCCGAGGAAAAAACAATCACTTTTGAGAAAAAATAAATTTAATTTATTAATTATGGTTAGTTGGTGGAATTAATTTACATATATACTCCCCCGGCTTACTTTTATAGAATTTTTAAGGAGAAATTGAAAATGGATATAGATTGATTAATATGACTCTATTAAATTTATATTAAATAATATCATTATCTGATGAAAAAAAATGTCCAATTATTTTTTATTTTTAAATCTATTAATTGTTTTTCGATGATCGGAGGGAGTAGTAATTTATGATTTGAATCGAGATTTAAAGTATGATTATGAGGTCTTGAAATGATAGTCTGATGATTTAGGCTGTACTTCGAGTTGGCCTTGTTTATATATATAAATATGTGTGATTAAATTGTGGTTTATGAATGTGGGTTGAGGGTTTTGATCCTCAATGTATGAATTATTTTTCCCATGGCTTTTATGAGTGATTCATGGTTTAAATTGATAGTTTTGAACTATTTGGGATGCATGGGTATGGTTAATTGGATTGGGGGTCATGGATTCCCCCAAATTGTTGGTTTTGAATATTGTAATTAGTGTAACCTCAACCCAAAATTGTGAAATTAGTTTTTAATACGAGTATATACACATTGAACTACTCTTGAATTATCGCAATTACATGAAAAGGCTAATGAAACATGAATGATTTAAAAGGACTTTATGTCCATAGATTGATTTTGAAATGGAACTTTGAAGTCTAGATGGATAAACGGGTTAGAGTCCCAATTGGCTAATATTTTTGAAGTCCTATTGGCTAATGGATTCGAGTCCCAGTTGACTAAATGGGTCGGATTCTTATTGGTTAGTGGGCTAGAGTCCCATTGGCTATTTGATTTGGCATGATGACATTTGCGTACAAGCTATAGTCTGTATGACGATACCACTTGATATTGCCGTGATGAATGACTCCTTGATTTAACTATTGGGTTATGTTCCAGATGTTTTAATTGGGCTTAAATGGAGGTTGTGTAACTCTACGTGAAAGTGGAGGTCTCGAGAGGACTAATACTAAAAACTGCATTTTTCGTCACAGAGGTCTAAATGGCCGGGTGTTTGAGTCACCCTTGCTTTATGATCGGGTTTTCATGCCTCCCTTGATATATGACCAAGATCTTTGAGTCCCTTGTGTATGTATGTTATGATTATTCTCTGATTCGTACAGCTACACACACTGGGGCCCGACCAGGGGGTCAGTTCTTGGGCCTATATCGCCCATGGGTACTATTATGATGGTTACACTACACAACCTAGGCTAATGTTTTATGCTCATGCTAAACCTTATTCCCTATCCCAACTTGTTATATATATGTATGTACAATGTGTGCATGTGAATTTTACTGTGGTTTTTGACTTGGTATTATTTTATCCCTTCCCTGACTTATATTCCAATGCTCACCCAACTAACTATCTCCAGATGTTGTACCCTCATGCGATGCAGGAAACAGAGACACTTCTACTTTTCCTGCACAGTGATAAGATTCTGGGTTGTCAACAGTCAATTTTGAAGTGGTGAGCTTCCATTCTTCGGAATGGCTATCATATTGAAGTCTTGTTTCCTTTATGTCTTAGACTACTTCTATTGGATTCTTTTAGCTATCATTGGGGGCATGTCCTGACTTAGATTTGTTTTGATTTGTTTAGAGGCTTTATGGATTACTGTAGATTAGGAGTTGGTATTATGGATTCTTAGAACATTCTTATTGTTTCATCTCTATCTTATTATATATTCGAAATTCATCCGCTGCTAGCTGTATTGTGTTCTATTTGGATAGGCAAAAGAGGTGGTATCCGATCCACGACGGACTTGAGATACCCATCACGGCCAGGCCCTAGTTTGGGTCGTGACACCAAGAGAAGACAAACTATCTCAAGCATAGAGTGTTGTTAGGAGCAAATATATCAACCAAAAGAGATATAACAAGATAAAATAAATCAACCACATAAGTCTATTTAGTGTGAAGAGTAAAAACCACGGGACGAAAAGCTTCACTATAATCACCTAGATTTATAATATTGTTTCCTAAAATGTCCACCAAAGAAGTGCAAAGAAATAAGCAACGATAGATAAAAGACAACACCAAAAACTAGAGAATTAAAGGAGCAAAACCACCAAAATAGTTACTATTCATGGATGAAAATCTTGAGCAATAGGACACTAAATTCAACTCTTCTAGTTTTAATCAAAGATTAAGGTAAGAGGAATAAATTGTCAAAAAATTTTCTCAATCATACTCGAAATGAAAAGGAAATACAATTTAAAGTTGGCTACAAAAGCTAAAATTTAGTGCCAAAATCTGCATGGTTTTCTAACTATATGGCTGCTGAAAAACTCTCCTGTGTGTCACAAAATAAGACCTAAAGAAGTTTTATATATACACCATAGTAGTGGGCTTATAGGCAAAAGAGTGTTGAATGTCATGGCCCAATTTCTCAGGTCATGATGACGCCTACTATAACCCACTAGTAGGCAAGCCAAACCCGTTGTTCAGAATGGCTAGAAACTGACGACCCGAAGAGATAAAGTAAAGAATGCGGAATAGATATAATAAAAGATCAAATATATAATATAGTCCCAAAACCTGGTGATATTAGTATAAGAGATTCTAATATAACAAGAGTATAAACAGAAATACCAAGGGAATTACACTGATACATCTCATCTCCGAATACAACATAGAGACTAGTGTAGTACATAAGAGGTAGGAAAGTAATGCTCCAAGTGTCAGGAGCTCACCCTATATCTCCGAACCATGGTGTAATGACCTGAGACTACCCCCTAGTTGTCACACAGTGCTTAGGACCACAAGTGATCCTAAGCTAACCTTTGTACTGGCATAACTCATGAGCAACTGAAATAATACATAAGTTCAAAAAGAAATAAGCGGAAGATAAATCATTAGCTAAATATCTTCAAAATAAACTATTAAAATGATTACAACTCTGCTTTATACAAAACCAAATCTGAAATCCAGTACATTAACTCTACTGACTGTCTAAGAAGCCTCTACTAGTATTGATTATAGGTAGCCGGGATATGACCCCCAACTATCCCGAATCAATACAACTGAATAAACAAAAATAAATTACTACTCAAACTATGATTGACTCGAGCCCTTGAATCAAAAGGACTCATCACCTGTTGGCTGGAAGCTGCAATCTGTCTGAATACGATGTGTATGCTACAACTCATACCTACATTATGAGCTAATGTAGAACATAGACATATATGTGGATCAATACTTTTGGAATGTACGAAGCATGTGGGGGTGAATGCATAAGTAAAAACTATAAGTAATTTTGCATATAATTTGTAAAGAATGCATGCTAAGTGTAAATCACTCACATTGGCTTGAATAACTAAAAGGTGAAAATCATGAATCATGAATAATAAAGCATACTGAATAAATCTTGTGAGCCATAGCACTTAGTTCTAAAAGCTGTACTTTTACTCTTTCTATTAGTGGAATAAGTAGGACTAAAGTCAAGTCTGTTTTCAAATCATATAGGCTAAGTGTAAAAGGACCCACCTTTATCTCTGTAAACTGAAAGCTGAAAATCTCATAGCTAATGTCTTATGAAAAATAATATCTGAGTAAAATTGTGAGCCTTTGCACTTAATTTCTAAAAGTTGTTTTGTTATTCTGTTTTAGGACTTAGGGAGGTTCTTTTAATCGATATAAAACATGTGAGTTATCATGGAGTCCAACGTCTAGTTCCCCTAAGGGTAAAACCTCATGTTGGGGAGAGGTGTCATACTCTTGCCAAGGAGTATAACCTGAAATAAGTGATCACAATTTGTATCTGCATCCATATAAATAGGAATAATCTGATAATCTGAATCTACGTTAGCTCGTAGTTCGGGGGCATGTGAACTAGGACACATATCCAACTCGGTGCTAAATACTATTTCCTTTAATCCGTATGCTCATTCTGTAGGAAATCCACTTTAAACTAGCATAAGGGTTTATAATTAAAACCAGTTACGCATCTGTCTGTTTAAAACTGTAAACAAAACTAACTGTGTGGATTCCGTATCTTAGCTGAGGATCAAAAGATCAAATCTTGTTCAAAATCACAATATAAACTAATCATAGGGTACTTAAACATCATCTTTCTTGAAATATCAAGATTTAAACATTGGGCTTCAAATCCACCCTTGAAACTCATGTCAAATCATAACAAACTTCATGCTCAATAACAAATATCTCGAAATACTTTAATAATTCTTATCAAGATAATGAAATTCAATTCTCAATATATGAAATCAAATCACACACATGAATTTGTTAAAGTAGTTATGCAATTCAACACTCAAATCACTTGTAGCATCACAAACTTCAAACAATGATAATTGGGTATGAACTCTAGACTGCAAATCATATAATTTCATGTAAATTCAACTTTAAAAACTAGTTTTGGGCACACGGATGAAAGGAGTATACTTGTTCATAACCTCACATACCTTATTTGATTAATTGGATGCAAAATCTTGAACTTTGAATCTCTAATGGTGTTCTTGAAGCTTCTTCTTGAAGTTCTTGAATTAGGAAGTTTGGGTTCTTGCTTTTGTTGAAGAAAATTTGATAAAGTTCTTGGTGTTCTTTAGGGGGCTAGGGTTTTCTTGGAGAGAAAAAGATGAATAATAATGTATCTAATTTTTTTGGGGGTTAAAATTAAGTGTTATGGACGGATTTGGCTGAGAAAAAGTGACCAAAATGCCCCTAGACCCTTTAGGAACTGAAACAACGGGTGAAATAGCTTTGTATCGCGTCAGCCATCGCATCGGGGACAACAACGCATCGCATCGCGATGTATCAACTTACTGCCACTCACAGAAAATGCCATAACTTTTCACTCATGTATCAAATTAAGGTGAAATTGGTATCATTCGAAAGTTAATTCAATTATATACAATTTTATAGGTCTTGAGTTGAACAATTTTATGTGTATCGAATGTTATACACGTTCAAAATTGACCCTTGTAGAATCGAATACAAAGATTTAGCCATAACAAAGGCTCTTAGCTCAACTTCGCTCTAAGTAATTCTTATGAACATTTTTCACGTCAAAAGCACTTCAAACACGAGGATAAAGATCATGACACATGAATTTAAATATAAATTATGGGATTGGAGTTTTACACATGTAGGAACGATGGTTCAATTTCTTGCTCGAAAATGCGGGGTGTTACATTATCTCCCCCTTGGAATCATTCGTCCTCAAATAATGGATAGGAACCTTTTTTTGAAGTCTTAGAAGTATGAAATAATGTAGACATGATGTGTCTGCTAAGAAAGGATACAACTGAGCTGAAACATTAAAACTTTCATCATGAAACTGATTTCTGAGCTGACTTGACTTTACTTACTATAAGAAGATGATTCATGCTGAGTGTTTAGAACTTCCTTAAAGTGTTCATAATACAATCATACATATAGAACTGGGAGGTGATAACTTATGCAAGCATGAATCATGAGACAACGAGACTAAGATCATAAAATGGTTATTACGCTGTCTGAGCTAGAATACTTGGAAAACTAAAATCATTCACTGAATACTTATGAACTGAATCATGACTAAATATTCGAATTGTAGATATGATGCATGAACTGAACTGAATTACCTCATGGAATAGCAATACTCATGAAACTTCAGGTAGTAAGATTAGATGGAAAGTTGGAAATCTATAGGAGCTTATCTGCTTAATTGCTAAACTGGATTGCAGGCTATATGGACTGGATCATACTAACTGCTCATACTCAAATGGAGTATTTCTTCAACAATCTTCTATGAAATTCTAATAATATTAAGGAGCAAAACATTTCGGGCATGATCTGGACAAGACATCTTACTAAGGAATCACAATATTGATACAACTCTATAGCTTGGGAATATAGACATATAAATCGTAAGCTAGGATAGAATTACTAGGCCTTAGGCAAAGCAACTCCTTAATTTCAAAATTAGCAATACTTTTCAAATATTCCCTCAACTATACTATTCCCCTTAAATACCATATTCATTGATTCAACATCTAATTCTCACATGGCCATTAATAAATCCATCTACTAATGTCTAAACTGAACTAAGTCCTCTCACCATGATCAAGCCTAACTCAAGATCACAAGGTACAACATGCCACACCACAATACTAGTCTAAACCACATGATTCAATATTCTATATCATTTTAGAGATCACACCCTAAGCATAACATGCCTTACCACTTCACTTGCTCTATTAACGCAATACGCGCCGCGCCGCATTATCACCATCAACACGAAATGCTATGCGCCGCAGCCATATCACGGAGCCTCACTATTTTTACCATCTAAATAGGTCTCAAACCTTGCCTAAAAAATCTAAAACTTACACGAGATGTGCTATCGACAACCCTGATTATGAATTCACTTAAAGATTTACATTCCAAGATTGGAAAGGTCAAAAATTAACACGCACTGCATTCATCCACTTATACATCAACATTTCATTCAAGCCTATTGTTTTAACCACGTCTGATCATCTAAACAAACACCCATAATAGCATACTCATATTCTCTAAACCTCTTTCATAACAACTTTCACGCACTACCCCAAGAATATACACTCAAAGTTTCAATTAATCATGCCATGTATAAAAGACTTTGCCTCAACCTTACTTCACACTTATAGCCTTAGCTAAAATGGGCATACAATAATATTTTGTCAACAATTAATATTTACCCTCTCCCATCTATACAACTGTTCATCATCACTATCTTGACATAAAGAAAGGTCACTGAAAGGTTAGAACATGAGGACCTGAAACATAAAGGAATACTAAGCATAACTGGACACTTAACTGAGGCATAAGGAATAGAGTATCAATATTATGGATTCACTAAAGAGATCTAAATTGATGGCATACATAACATAAACTAAATTTCTCTAGTATCATGAGTTTTTGAGAACTGATCATACTCTGAAACATGAGTTCATACTTATCTAAGCTATTCAACATAAGACTAGGGTTCATAGATTTATGAGGGATAACTTGAATCACAGCTGAAGCTGTTACCTACTTACTAGAAGTTGAGAATGAACTTGAATACACATAAAGTGTATAAGCATTGGCCTTTGGCATGGATTTATCATGTAAAACATGAATATGGTGTGACAATGACTAAAATCCAAGGAACACTCTATAGTAAGAAGGGATCACTATCTCACCACAACTCTTATTGACATTTATTATAATCTAATTCTCAAAACTTGATTTGGTTCTTCACTCTTCCATCTCTCCCTTAGATCAAAGCTGATATTCTATGCTATGGGTCTACACATAAATACTAAACTCATAAAAATAAACTATATTTTGAACTTACTGACTTCATTCTTGAATAACCCTTTTATATACCATCCTTAACTTTCTAGCTTCAATAATTATCATTCAAGTCTTACACTCCCATTTACAAATATGTCTACCTCACTAAACACATAATCATGGCCTACTAAGATCACACTTGTATACTTATATTTTTTCCCAAATCGTAAGAATCAAAATCATACCTAAAAGACCCAACACCATCTATCCAAAACTCCTCAACTTAGCTATTAAGCACAACATGTACTAAATAACTAATCTTCTTCCACTTAGCAAATCAAGGGTACTACTAACTACACACAACACTTTGTAACCTTAGAAATAATGCAACCCATTATCACCTTGGGAACACCACTACATCATACCTACAACATCTTACTTAATCTTAAATCAATAAACTTAAATTCTTGCATTCACTCTTCAAGCCTATTAGATCACCTCCATATAACTAGCATCACCAACCAAGATATCATTATTTCCACCTTTATGATCCTCTACTATTCAAATTTAATGTCTAGTGCTAAACATGATTAACAACTCAATCTCATATACTATTCTCACTTGGAAGCTAAAAAATAAGACATTAGGAAACACTAGTCCACTAGAACCCCATAATAGCCATAATCAATCAGAATCCTATGGTATACCTTATTAAAATCCGTTAGCATATCCTTCTACACATTACGAGTATTTACCCATCTATACATCTAAATTACTTTCATAGCTCTATAAGTTTCAACTAAACTACCTTTTTGCAACCTCAAGGGAAGTCTAAGTCAACAATACTCAACCGCCAAATACTTCATTAATATCCTATACCTTTATAACACAATAAATACCATCAATAACTCCTTTTCTACTTCAAGCAAATAAAAATTCACCCTAACTAATAATTCTTTCTCTACCTTCCACTAAACTAACATACAAGGACATATCACCGCACTACTAACTCGATCATATGTAAAAGTTCATCTATGTACATTCAATCAATCATCATCACCACCTTTCTTGCCACTACACTTCTATACCCATGCTTCCAACTATAAGAAGGTTCTACTACTTATGAATTATAACGCTCTAGGTTCATACTATCTCCTCTCAAGAGCGCTATCTATATAGATGGATTAATGAGGAATTTGAATACATATCTTATTCTGTCTCAACTAAATAACTCAAAATGATGAGAACATAACTTTCAACTTATGGAACTTCCAACACATTAGCGAGCTCCTCTCAAGCCCCTTGTATGACTTCTGAAATTACTGATAGTAAATGTAAGAGCGTTATTTTGGGAGGAATTGGGAACTTGCTAATCATATTATCGCAAGAACATAACATAGATAGAGAAGTATGGATTAACACATAAATCGATAGAAGATTCTGAAGGAACAACTTTACAGCACGATCTAGAGTATGAAAGAAAGAAAACTTTTCTTAAATGCCATGTAGCCTCTCAAAGAAAAGTATAGACGTCTCTGTACCGCTCCACAAGGCTCTATTATACACAGCTTCATAGACACTATAGGAAACTTAAACTCTGGGCTATGATACCAAGTTTGTAACGACCCAAGACTATCCCCTAGTCGTCACACAGTGCTTAGGACCAAAAGTGATCCCAAGCTAACCCTTGTACTGGCATAACTCATGAGCAACTAAAATAAATACATAATTTGAAATAAAATAAGAAGAAGATAAATATTTTGTTGAACATCTTCAAAACAAACTATTAAAATGATTGCAACTCTACTTTATACAAAACCAAAACTAAAATCCAATACATTAACTCTATTGACAGTCTATTGACTATAGGTAGCCGGGACATGACCCCTAACTATCCCGAATCAATACAACTGAATAAACACAAATAAATTACTACTCAAACTATGACTGACTCGAGCCCTTGAATCAAAAAGACTCATCACCTGCTGGCTGAAAGCTGCAAGCTGTCTGAATACAATGTGTATGCTACAGCTCGTACCTACATTATGAGATAATGTAGCACATAGGCATATATATGGATCAATACTTTTGGAATGTACGAAGCATGTGGGGGTGAATGCATAAGTAAAAACTATAAGCAATTTTGCATATAATTTGTAAAGAATGCATGCTAAGTGTAGATCACTCACATTGGCTTGAATAACTAAAAGGTGAAAATCATGAATCATGAATAATAAAGCATACTAAATAAATCTTGTGAGCCATAGCATTTAGTTCTAAAAGCTGTACTTTTACTCTTTCTATTAGTGGAATAAGTAGGACTAAAGTCAAGTCTGTTTTCAAATCATATAGGCTAAGTGTAAAAGGACCCACCTTTATCTCTGTAAACTGAAAGCTGAAAATCTCATAGCTAATGTCTTATGAAAAATAATATCTGAGTAAAATTGTGAGCCTTTACACTTAATTTCTAAAAGTTATTTTGTTATTCTATTTTAGGACTTGGGGAGGTTCTTTTAACCGACATAAACCACGTGAGCTATCATGGAGTCCAACGTCTAGTTCCCCTAAGGGGAAAACCTCACATTGGGGAGATGTGTCATACTCTTGCCAAGGAGTATAACCTGAAATAAGTGATAACAATTTGTATCTGCATCCATATAAATGGGAATAATCTAATAATCTGTACCTACATTGGCTTATTGTTCTGGGGAATGTGAACTAGGACACATACCCTACTTGGTGCTAAATACTACTCCTTTTAATCTGTGTGCTCATTCTGTAGGAAATCCACTTTAAAACTAGCATAAGGGTTTATAATTAAAACCAGCTATGCATCTGTCTGTTTAAAACTGTAATCAAAACTAACTGTGTGGATTCTGTAACTCAGCTGAGGATCAAAAGATCAAATCTTATTCAAAATCTAAATATAAACTAATCATAGGGTACTTAAACATCATCTTTCTCGAAATATCAAGATTTAAACTTGGGGTTTCAAACCCATTCTTGAAACTCAAGTCAAATCACAACAAACTTCATGCTTAATAACAAAAATCTTGAACTACTTTAACAATTCTAATCATGATAATGAAATCCAATTCTCTATGTATGAAATCAAATCACACGCATGAATTTGTGAAAGTAGTTATGCAATTCAACACTTAAATCACTTGTAACATCATAAACTTCAAACAATGATAATTGGGTATGAACCCTAGACTGCAAATCATATAATTTCATGTAAATTCAACTTTAAAAACTAGTTTTGGGCACAAGGATGAAAGGAGTATTCTTGTTTAATACTCCACATACCTTATTTTATTAATTTGATGTAAAAGCTTGAACTTTAAATCTCTAATGGTGTTCTTTAAGCTTCTCCTTGAAGTTCTTGAATTAGGAAGTTTGGGTTCTTACTTTTCTTAAAGAAAATTTGATGAAGTTCTTGGTGTTCTTGAGGGGGCTAGGATTTTCTTGGAGAGAAAAAGATGAATAATAATGTATCTAATGCTTTTGGGGGCTGAAATTAAGTGTTATGGACAAATTTGGGTAAGGGGAGTGACCAAAGTGCCCCTAGACCCTTTAGGAACTGAAACAGCGGGTGAAATAGCTCTGTATCGCTTCGGCCATTGCATCGGAGATAGAAACGCATCGCGTCGACCTACTACCTCACATGGAAAATGCCATAACTTTTCACTCGGGTATCAGATTAAGGAGAAATTGGTATTGTCAGAAAGCTAATTCAATTATCTACAATTTTGTGGGTCTTGACATGAAAAATTCTATGTGTATCAAAAGTTATACATGTTCAAAGTAGACCTTTGTAGAATTAAATACAAAGATTTAGCCTAATCAATGGCTCTTAGCTCAACTTCGCTCTAAGTGATTCTTATGAATATTTTCACCTCAAAAGCACTTTAAACACGAGGATAAAGATCATGACACATGAATTTAAATATGAATCATGGGATTAGATTTTTACACACTTAGAAACGACGGTTCAATTTCTATCTTGAAAATATAGGGTGTTACACATGGCTGCTCTGTACGACACACATAACACCGATGATAATCAATACTATGATCTGCAGGCCACAGAAGTATAGTATAAGTACCAAACACATAGTACTCAGTAGGCAACTACCGACTGAACTCCAAAGATAATACAAATACATATAACATATAAATATAATGGAAACTACACCCAAATATCTAGCAGCCACATAAGAAAGCCAATGAGATGAAGGATAATGTATCCTATTCATATCCAAGAACTAACATAACAAGGCTAAGGAAGTCTTAAGGATGAACTATCCTATTCCAGCCATACTTAGGAGTTTCAACACTATACCGTATATCACTAGCCAATATATGAATAAAAGGGAGAAAGAAAGATATATGACTGTATACAAGGCCAAGGAATGAATATACAATCTGAATAAATATAGGAAGAACGGGATATAAGATAACATCTTAGCTACATATAGCTAGATAATGCCTAAGATATTAAGAATATTGAGCGAAATCTTGCTCTAATTGCCAATTCCTTGGAAAATCTAGTGTTCTTGACTTAGGGATTTGAGAAAGTGTTATGATTTGTTTATTGATAAAAATAACCCTTTTTTTATGTTTTATGGATGTGAGTTCTAAGTGGGGGAAAAAGGGAAACTGTAACAACCCAATTTGCTAAAACGGAATGCTACACTGTGGTCATGATCCTGAAGGACCACAAGCTAACCCATGACTGGTATCTGTACTTGTATAATGCATAAGATAACATAATAATGCAGAAACATGCACTGAAAGGCCATAAGGTTCGATCATGAACATAACTGAATAACGTAACATCTGTGTAGGGTAATAGAATACCCAAAATAAAACTAAAATATTGAAGTCTGAATATGATAGTCTGTATCTAGTCTGCATCTAGTTTGAAAGCCTCCACTGTCTGAAGAATCTGAATAAGGAGTTGATGGGACATGTCCCCAACTAACTCCAACTAATAAGATAATCAATGAGATACTAGAAAATCATTTTGTCCTCGAAGGATGAGGACTCATTTCTACCCTAACTACTGAAACTGGAATCTACTGCTGATCTGGAACTTGTGTCTCTGAACCTATGGTGTAACATAAAAAGAAAGCACCATAGCGCGAATGCATCAGTACATATGTACCGAGTATACATGTGAGGTAGGCTATATTCAATGGTTCACATGCATGAATAATGCTAACTGACTGTCTAACATAAACGTGAGAATACATGCATAAATACATAACTATAATTGACAACGTGGTATCGTGATTTACTAAATCTGAATATGAATGATGACATGAGTGACTGTATCTGGCAGTCTTGAATCTGGTGGAACTATCTGAGTTCCATACTATATCTGAGTTGACTGTGTCTGGCAGTCCTAAAATCTGAAGAACTATCTAAGTTGTATTACTGAGACTGATTGACGATATTTGATATTCCTAATTCTGTAACATGAAACTATGGGAAGAAGTATCTAACCGACATGCCCTAAATATGCTATAATAGCTGAGCTGGGGTCCAATTTATGCCCTGATTGGAAGGGTGTCAATACCGCGCCATTGGTAAGGACAACACGTGAGTAACCCTCATATAATAGGAAACTTTAGCGAGAATGGTGGGAAACCTCACATAACAGGTTAAGCCACCTCATCTACCCTCATATAGTAGGCTACGATGTCTTAACCTATGCTGGCTACATAGTTCTGAAATGCAAGGATTGCTTCTAGGAATCACACCCTCATATGACAGCTGAGTCCCCATCCTTGGGTTCACTCGGTGCTAATTCCTACTCCTATCTGAATAGACGCTAAACATGATTTATTGAATTGAACTAAGCATGGAATGAGTTATTGAATTTCTGTGACTAATAGAATACTATTGATATCTGACAACTGACTGAGTCATGAGATCATGGAGATATTTCCTGAGTCATAAGACTATCTGAAGTCTAAGAGTTAATAGCTTGACTGAGAGTATCATGAAAACATGACATGGATCTAGGCATACAACTAATATTTCGGGTACAAGTACCTCCAGGACTCGATAGAAGGAAACTGACATAGCATAATTTACTTGAAGACTTGACTAACATCATGATACATACTACATTCATAGGAGCATTTCATCAAACATGTAATAGGCATAAACTTGTACATACATGGGGATTTCATGATATCATGCTAGTTAGACAATTTTCCTTCATCTAGGCATTTAATCAAACATATTGTTGGCATAGTACATGTAAAGCACATCATACAACAATTAAACATCATGCTTCAATTCCAATTCCATCATACAAGGTTTTAATCATGAGATTTCGTAATTCTTTATCTATACTAATTAACCCACATAGAATTTATCATCAAATCATGGAATAGAAATCAATTCCTCATTTATCCACATGAAAGAGAACATACAAAGCATGAAAACATGAAGAAAATCTATAACTTGTAGTTTTGAAAAGGATTCTTGGACTTCATGGACGAAAGGAGTCCATGAATGAACACAATGCATACCTTAGATCTTGATTTCATAAAGATTGATGGTGAAACCTTCCTGAATTTGAATCCCCAATAAAAACCCTAGTTTGTTCTTTAGATAAACTTGAGAGAAACTAATATGTTTTAGGTGAAAAATGGCTGAATCACATGTTAAAAAGATTATATAGGGGTAGGAAGTTGACCCTTTTAACCCTGGACACGTCATTAAATTTTCAATAAAATTTCTCGAGTTGGGCCCTTGGCGTGACGCGGCGTTATCGCACTATGTCACTGAAAATTGACAATTAGGAAACTGCACGGTGGCGCGATGTGGAGCTATCGTGTTGCCACCTTGTTTACGACCTGAAAGTTTGGTGCGACGTGCCAGTATCGCAGAGCAACACTAGAATTTGACAATTTCCATTTGAGCTATCTCCGCGACGTGCTGAAGGCTCATTGTCAAACATTGTCTCACTAAAAAGGCTCTAACTCTTCTCCCAGGTGTCAAATTTGGTTGAAATATATATCGATGGAAAGCTTATTCAATTTCCCACATGATAGGAAGTGAAAATTATGGAAATACCACGTGTATAAGAATGAATTCTTATTTCAAAGCAAGTTCTAACATCCTTAAGAGGATTTTCAAGCTAAGAGAAAGCACGGGTATTACAGAAATGTTCAAAGTACCCTTAATTAAAAGCTGAAAACTTCTTGTCAGTGGCGACGGGTCACCCTACGACTCATAAGGACACATTACCACTCGTGACCACAAGTCATAGTCTGGAAAGTAGAATAAGGCACCCACACTGGTCTGACTATGAGTTGTATCCTATGACTCATAGTTAGACCTTACAACCTGCAATGTTTAAATCTTAGGCACATCAGAAACAAGGATTCATTACACTGGTTTGGCTACAGAAAGGACACTACGACTTGAAAAGAGTCTTGACAACTCGTGACCCTCTAGTCATACTCACAATTAAAACTTTAGGATAACACACTGGTTAGGCTATGATTGGGGTTTTAAGACCTGTAAGGTGACCTTATGACTTGTAAGGTAAGTCGTAGGTTGGGCAGTAAGCCTAAAATCAAGGAATTTTCCAAGGACCAAAATCTGTAGTGTTACATTCTCTCCCCGGGATCATTTGTTCCTGAATGATGAGTCAAGTCATTCATTAGCATGATTTAACATAGAACACAACCACAATTTTCTTTAATAAAGACAGAAAACAAAGATATTAAGGAATACACATACCTTAAGCATGATTGTCCAAAGTAGGTAACAAAAATGGATATCTGGACTTCATCTCCTCTTCAACTTCTCAAGTAGCTTCTTCGACCTTATGATTCATCCATAGAACCTTCACCAAAGGCACATCCTTAGTCCTCAAATGATGGACTTGCCTATCCAAAACCTCTATCGAGACTTTCTCATATGACAAGTAATACGAAATACCCACACTTTCCAAAGGGACAACTAAGGAAGGATAACCTACACACTTTTATTAACATCGAAACATGGAACATCGGATGGACAAAACCCAAACTCGAATGCAACTCCAACTCATAAGACACATTGCCCACTCTTCTAAAAATCAAGTATGGGCCAACATAATGGGGACTGAGTTTCCTCTTCTTTCCAAACCTCACCACCCCTTTCATGAGGGAAACCTTTAAGAACACCCAATCACAAACATCAAACTCCATTTCCATATACCTCACATCTTCATAGGACTTTTGGCTACTTTGAGTGGTCTTAAGCCTATCTCTAATCACCTTCACTTTCTCTATGGATTGGTGAACCAAGTTAGGGCAAAACTCTAGTCTCACTAACTTTGAACCACCCAATAGGAGAACTATATATCCTACCACACAGAGCCATCTAGATACTAAATTAATAGTTGTTAATATACAAAAACTCTATGAGAGGGAAATAATCAACCCCATTGCTACCAAAGTCAATCACACAAGCCCTTATCATAACTTACAAAGTCTGAATAGTCCTCTCCGCTTGTCCATCCGTGTGGGGGTGGAGAGCAGTGCTAAGGTTCACCTTGGTTCCTAAACCTCTTTGAAAAGTATGCCAAAAGTGCAACAAGAACTCCATACCTCGATCAGATATTATAAAAACTAGTTCACCATGCAACTTGACAATCTTCTAGATGAAAACTTTGCATAATCCTCTGTAGAATAATTGGTCCTCACTGGTAAGAAGTAAGCAGACTTAGTCATCCTATCCACAATGACCCAAATCAAATCAGACAGACTTCGAGATAGTGGAAACCAATAATGAAATCTATATTAATCACTTCCTATTTCCACACGAGAAACTAAAACTCTTGAGATAAACCACCAGGACTCAAGTGCTCCACCTTTACTTGCTGACAAATAATACACTTGGCCAAAAATTTGCCACATTCCTCTTCATGTTATTCCAATAATAGATTTCTTTCAAATTATGGTACATCTTCGTCGAACTAGGATGAATAGTGCACCTCAACTCATGAGACTCAGGCAAGATCCTCTCTCATAGCCCATTAACATCAGGGACACATAATATACCTTGGTACCTCAAGATACAATCACCATTAATCTCAAAAGCCATGACTTTCTACTGTCATGTATCATCCTTAATCTGCATCAACATAGGATCCAAAATCTACTTCTCCTTCACCTCAGCACCAAGAGATGACCTCACCACTTCTTGCATAATCATACCTCATCCATAGAGCTAAAAAAATAAACTTTAAGATTAGCTAAATGGTGAATATCCTTCACCAATCCTCACTTTTCTTCCTTCACATGAGATAGGATTCCCATAAAGAACCTGCTAAGAGCATTAACAACCATATTAGCTTTACTTGGGTTATAGTGAAGACTCATATCATAATTCTTGAGAAATTTAGGCCATCTCTTTTGCCTGAGATTCAACTCCTTCTGGGTAAACATGTATTGTAGGCTCTTATGATTAAAATATATATCAACATGGACTCCATACAAGTAATGATAGCAGATCTTCAAAGAAAAAACCACAACCAACAACTCCAAATCATGAGTTGGATAATTACTTTGATACACCTTCAACTGCCTAGAGGCATACGTCACCACTTTACCTTGCTAAATCAAAATAAAACTTAATCCTACACGATACGCATCACAATAAACAATAAAGCCATCGGTACTCTCAAGTAGGGACAAAGTCATAGCAAAGTCAACTTATTCTTCAACTTCTCAATGCTACCCTCACAAGCATTGGACCATAGAAACTTTACCTTCTTTTGAGTTAACTTTATTAATGGAGCAATGATCGAAGAGAAACTCTCTACAAACCTTTTATAATACCCAACAAAACCCAAGAAGCTCCGAATATCGGTTGGAGTCATGGGTCTAGGCCACTTCTTGACCACCTCAACTTTATGTGGATCCACCATGATCCCCTCACTAGAAATAATGTGACCAAGGAAGGTCACAACATTGTATTAGAACTTAAACTTTAAAAACTTAGCATACAACCGCTGGTCCTTAAGAGTCTACAATACTATGTGGAGGTGATTGGAATGATCCTCATTACCCTTAGAATATACTAAGATGTCATCAATAAACATAATGATGAACAAATCCAAGAACTGTCTGAATACCCAATTCATAAGATCCATGAATGTTGCTGAAGCATTAGTCAACCTAAAAGACATGAGTAAGAACTCGTATTGGCCATACCAGGTCTGGAAAGTGGTTTTCGAATATCCACCTCCCTAATCTTCAACTGATCATAACCCAACCAAAGATCAATCTAGAAAAGTACTTAGCATTCTGAAGCTAGTCAAACAGGTCAACAATTCTAGAAAGAGGATATTTATTCTTCACAATCACCTTATTTAACTGCCAATAGTCTATGAACATCCTAAAGGAACCATTATTCTTATACACAAAAATAATAGGAGCACCCCATGTAGAAATACTAGGGTGAATAGGATAGGTATCTGGAAGAAGGTTAATCCCAAAGTCTATTTCCCTATCAAGAGAAATACCAAAAATATCATCAGGAAACACTTTAGGAAACTTATTGACCACAGGGATAGATTTCAAAGAAGGTCCCTTGGAATTATAATCCTTAACCCGAACTAGATGATATAGACACCTCTTGGAAATCAAATTTTGAGCACTTAAATAAGAAATGAACCTTTTCTTAGGCACTAAGGAACTCCCTTCCCACTCAATTACCGATTCATTCAGGAATTGAAAACTGACATTATGGGTCTGATAATCAAGAGACGCATAGCATGAATAGAGCCAATGCATCCCTAAAATAACATCAATCTCCAACATATCCAACTCTATAAAATCCACTAACGTCTCCCTATGACAGATAGATACCATACAACTTCTATAGACTTTTCTAGCCACCAAAGTCACCCACCATGGTATACACACAAAAGGTATCAAAAATACACTCAGACCAAAACCAAAATGAATAGACACATAAGGGGTTACATAAAAAAAAATAGACCCTGGATCAAGTGAGCAATACACATCACTAGAGAAAAGCTATAATGTACCAGTGACAACGTCAGGAGAAGCCTCAGATTCTTGATGACTGGCAAGAGCATACAGATAATTGCACCTTTTAGAAAAGGAGATAAAAAAGTAGCAACCAAAACCTTACTAGACCCAAGGCAACCTTTAAAGGACAATCCCACTGCAAGTGACCAAGCTGACTAAACTTAAAGCACTAATTCCATCCCCTCATCAAACACTCCATGATGTACCTGCCTATAAAAATAAAAAGGAGGATAAGATGGGGCTGGATGAGATGTGCTTGCCTGAGACTGGGCACTTTGTGCCTAAAACCATTATCTGTCTGGAAGTGATAATCACCCAACAACTTTGGATATGGAGCACTAGCCATAGAATAAGAACTAAAATTCCCCCACTTTTTCTTAGACCACTACTTGCCATCTTTTCCACTATCTATTGCCTCCGCCCTACTTAGAATACCTAAATATCATACACTGTCTTTTCCCTATTTTGGCTTGCATTTTATTTTCATCTTCAACCTATTGTATATACACCACAAGCCTAGAGATATCCATGTCATTATTCAGTAAGACGGCCTGTACTCCAACCCCAAGTACCAAGACAAGTTCGAAGCAAACTTCCTCATCTTAGCCCTTATAAAAGACATCAACTCTTGAGCATAGCCAAAAAATTGATAAAACTTCAAAGCATACTCTTTCACAGTCATTTTGCCTTTCCTTAGATTCACAAACTCCTCATCTTTCACCTCCCTCAATTCTTGAGAAAATAAGTGATCAAGAAATGCACTTGAGAAGTCATCCCATATAGCTGGCATAACATCTTCATCCCTCGACTACTTCCACTCTTTATGTAAATGATATGCCACATTCTTTAACTGATATACAGAAAACTCCACACCTCAAAGTCAGAAGCATGGATCACTTAATTTTTTTTTCCATCTTATCTATAAACCCTTAAGGATCCTCCTCAACCTTAAAACTAGTGAAAGTTAGAGAACTCAACCTCATGAACTGACTAACCCTTGTGGTCTCAAAAGAAGGAGTTATAGGAGCAACACGCTCAGACTGGCACAACTGGGAGGCCACAAACTGAGTGAGCAAATGAATTAACTGGAGAAACTCAATATTTGACGCATCAACTTGAGGAGTCTGAAAAGGACTAGAGGGAACTAGTGGAACTCCATGGGGGCAATTAGAAGCAGGAACCTTAGAACGGGTTTATACCTTATAAGCAGGACAAGTTTCATCCACGTTGTCCTCAGGTGGGATGGAGGAGTTTCTACCAGCATCAAATCTCTGGGGAGGCATAATATAAAATGCAAACAAATGGAATTAAAGAAGATTCAAGATGTTAGACTCTATCACCCAAAAATAGAACATAAGAAAGGAAAATATTTCAAAATGCCACATAGCCTCTCTCTTATAAGTGTGGTGCACTACACACCCATAAAATGTACTTTACTTGACATAGATTTATGGACACCCAATTGACCATAAACCTAGAATCTGATACCAACTTTGTCACAACCTAAACCAGGGCCTGGCTGTGATGGGTATCTTGAGTCTATCATGGATCGAAGATCACCCCTTTGCCTAGAAAAATAAGACACAATACAGCTAGCATCAGATGAATTCCAAACATATAACAAGATAGAATACACAATAATAAGAATATGGTAAGAATCCATAATACCAACACCCAATCCATAGTAATCCACAAATCCTTTGAACAGACTAAAAACAATCTAAGTTAGGATGCACCCACGATGATAGCCAAAAGAATCTAATAGAAGTAGTCTAAGGCATAAAGGTAACAAGACTTTGAAATAATAGCCCTTCCAGAGAATGAAAGCTTACCACTTCAAAACTGACTGCTGACAACCCAAAATCCTATCACTATGTAGGAAAATTAGAAGTGTCTCTATTCCCTTTATCACTTAAGGATACAATATCCAGAGATGGCAAGCGGGGTTAGCACTAGCTTATAACTCAGGTAAGAGATAAATTAATGCTAATTCAAAAACCACAGTAAAATTCACATGCACATTGTACATATATATATATATATATATATATATATATAAAACATGTGAGGATAGGGAACAAGATTTAGAATAAACATAAAATATTAGCCTGGGCTGTGTAGCATAACCAACATAATAGTACCCACGAGATATGTGGGCCTTAGTTCTCACCCCCTGGTCAAAACCCAGTGCCTGTAGCTGCACGAATCAAAGAATGATTATAATATACATGCACAAGGGACTCAAACCTCCTGATCACATATCAAGGGTGACATGAAACCCAATCATAAAGTAAGGGTGACTCAAACACCAACTATTTAGACCCTCACACTAGCAAATGCAATTTCTAGTATTAGTCCACTCGAGACCTCCACTTTCACAATGAGCTACACAACCCCCTTACAAGACTAATTAAAATATTTAGCACATAACTCAATCATTAGATCAAGGAGTCATTCATTAGGGAAATATCAAGTGGTATCATCATACAGACTATAGGTTGCAAATGAATGTCATCATGCCAAATCAAATAGCCAGTGGGAATTTAACTTACTAATCAATAATTATAATGACCCGAGACTATCCCCTAGTCGTCACACGATGCTTGGAACAATAAATGATCCCAAGCTAACCCATAAACTAGCATACTGTTAAGCAACTAAATTATAACATAATAAATAGCTATTCTGCTATGCAAAAATATAATTATACTAAAAATTTAAAGTAGATACAATACTGATAAACATTTAGAATCTGATAAATTTGAAGGATGAAACTAAAATTACATGACTAACTCTGACTAACATCTATGAAGCCTCTACTATACTAATTATAGATAGCTAGGACATGCCTCCAACTATCACTAATTAATACACATGAAAGTAAATGAATTGTACATGAATTAAAACTATTTGGAATTCCCAAAGTAAGAGAAATCATCACCTGCTAGTTGGAATCTGTAACTGTCTGATCATAATGTATGGTCTACAACTGGTACCTATATTATGAAATAATATATCCACATAGATGTATAGGTGGATCATTACTTCTGGAATGTACTAAGTATGCAAGGGTGAATGCAATAAGTAAAGCTGATTTCATACGTAATCATAAAACATGCATGCTAAGTGTAAGTAGACTGACCAATAGGCTGGAATAAATTGAAAACTGAAATATCTTACAAAATGAGTGAAAAACATTCTATGATAAGATGGTGAATCTCTACACTTAGTTTCTGTAAAACTTTCTTTAATAATATAAGTATAACCGTAGCTGGAATATGATAAGACATGGATACTATATAAATACTGGGTCTAAAACTATATGATAGAGATTGACATAAACTGAGGATCTAACTATACAATCACACTGAGCATGAATGCATAAACATACTAACTTATCTTATTAACTAAATGTCTAATTTGTCTGAATAAATGAAGTAAAACTATAGAGTATTATGAATATGAGATAAGGACTGACTGAGTAAGAAGGACTAACTGAGTAAGATGATATAACTAAGCATGAATTCGTGAAAACTGTATTATTTGAGAATGGAAGACCAAGCGTATAACATGATTCTAAAATAGTATGTTAACTGAGGTACTAAAATACTGATAACTTAATAACTAATAACTATACGCTATGGTTAAGCACACTTAAAATTAAACTGAGATACTGATCTAATTACTCAACTCAGATTATGACTAAGACTGTAACTAACATGGTAACTAAGACTGTAACTAAGACTGTAACTAGTAATGTAACTAAGACTCATACTAGAACTGAATACTGAGTTTTGATAACTGAGTTATTGATAACTGGTGACTATTTCTAACAATTCTAATTTTGTAGAACTGAACTGAGTTCTATACTGAGTCTAAAACTAAAATTGTAGAAAGTAATCATCTAACTGATATGCCCCTCTCTGAATTGATTGGGGTTCAATCTGTAACCCAGCTGGAAGGGTATCAGTACTGTGCCATGGGTAAAGACAAGATGAAGAGTCACCCTTAATCTGGCAGGTGCTATGAATGAGAATGGTGATACTCTCAATCTGCCAGGTAAACACATCATTAACCCTCAATATGGCAGGTTAATGTCTCAACCTACGCCTGGCTACATAGTTTTGGAACACAAGGACTGCTTCTAAGTATCACACCCTTTACTGGTAGGTGATTCCCCATCATTGGGTTCACTTGCTGCTGAATCGTACTCCCAACTAAATAGACACTAAACTTATTTCTAAACTGTGCTAGGCTATACTAAACTATGACTGATCGTGTTCACTGACTGAACTGGACTGAGTTCACTGAGTTCTAGTATCTGACTGAATACACTGAGTTTTGTACAGAATGAATACTACTGATTGTGATATTTCTAAGACTATCCTATAACTACTATAGCTCTAGGTCAATAGCTAGATTTTCGGGTATTGAATACCCCCAAGACTCGATAGCATGAAAAAGTAAAGCATAGCATGATCTTGAAAAGCATAGCCATAGTTAATTGTTCACAATTCATTCACTAAGATATTTTATCAAACACTTGGAGGTTATGGACTTGTACATGAATGAGAATACATGGTAACGTGTCATGATTACCCTATTCAATTCACATGGGCATTCTATCAAGCACGTGGAGGTTAATACTTTAATATAGGGCAATTCATCAAACACATGTGGATTATGAACTTGGACATGGGATATCTAAACCTGGGAGCATAGCATGATTACATAACTAAGATCATGAATTGGGGAATTCATATGTAATTTGCTTAAAATAGGATATGAGTGTTTTATCAAAACATGTAAAGTTCATAGCTTGAACGTAAGAATGTCTTAAATATGAGGGAATAATAGAGTTACATGGCAAAGTTCATATCTTGGGGATTCATCTTAGAATTGATTTAACATGATATGGAAATTTCATCAAACATGTGGAAAACATGAATTTAAAACATGAGAATATTGCTAAACATCATGAATTTAGGATCTATCATGAAATTTACTTGAATAAAGCATGGAAAATTCAAATTCATAGCATGAGGAATTTAAAATCTTTCATGGAATCATACATGGGTAGAATTGAATTAAAAACATCATGAAAACATGAAATTCGATCTTTCTTGAACATACAAAATATCATAGTAATGAAAGATTCATTCTTTAATTAATAGAAAAGATTTTTTGGGCTCCATAGGTGAAAGAGGATCCATTGATGAAATATCACATACCTTAAAGCTTTAATCTTGAAGGAGAAACACAATCTTGAAAGCCTTCTTGAATTAGGAAACTTTAGTTCTTGCTTTCTTGAAGAAAAATTGATGAAGTTCTTGGTGCTCTTGAGGAGGCTAGGGTTTTTATTTGAGAGAAAAGATGAATAATAGAGTGTGTAATGCTTTTGGGGGCTGAAATTAAGTGTTATGGGTGGATTTGGGTGAGGGAAAGTGACCAATGTGCCCCTAGACCCTTTAAAATCTGAATTAGTGTGTGAAACAGTTTTATAATGCGCTGGTCGACGAGTCGTGTTGCTATCGCATCGGCTTACTGCCTTTCACAAAAAATGCTATAACTTTTTGTTCGGGTATCGGATTTTTGCAAAATTGGTATCGTTGGAAATCTAATTCAATTATCAACAATTTGGTGGGTCTTGAGCTGAAAAATTATATGTATATAAAAAGTTATACACGCTTAAAGTAGACCCTTATAGAATCAAATACCAAACTTTGGATGAATCAAAGGCTCTAAGCTCAACTTTGTTCTAAGTGATTCTTATGAACATTTTTCACCTCAAGAGAAAATCAAACATGAGGATAAAGATAATGAAACTTATATTCACATGGTAAATCACTTGGATTTTAACTTATACATATAGGAACGACGGTTCAAAGAATAGCTCGAAAATATGGAGTGTTACATTATCTCCCTTTGAAAACATTCATCCCCGAATGAGATTGGTTAGACTGATAGTATCGTACAAAGGTAACTGAGATCATATTTTGAACATGCATGAATTGGAACATGATTGCATAACTGATTTTGAAACATGACACATGAACTGAATATCATGAACTAAACTGATTTCTTGAATACATGCAATGACATGAGAATGATTATAAGGCTGAGATAGAAATGAGAGAGTCACCTGACGAGTAACCATTATTTCAAGATGGACCCTATTTTATGAATAAAAATGAATGGTTTAGGACATGAATACTCGGGGTATTACAATACATCTCCCCCTTGGGATACTTCATTCCCCGAATAGTACTGACTTGGTTGAGATACTGTGGAAAGACTGAGATGATACATGATAAACTTATGGACTGAATCATGATTGAATATTTAGAATCTGAAACTGATGCATGATGCATGAACTGAACTGAATTTATGACTTGCATGGTCGTGAATAAATTACCTCATGAATAAGAAAGATGGGAAATCATAGGAACTCGTCTATCTGACTGCTAGAATGGATTGCTGGCTATACGAACTGAATTATACTAAAATCTTATACTCAACTCTACATTCCACTTGTACACCAACATGGCATTCAAGCCTATCTTTATAACCACACATGAACTTGTAGGCAAACCGTCACAAAAACATCTTTCTCATTTTTCTAAACCTCTATCCTTAAAACTTTTGTGCACTAGCCCAAGAAAACACACATAGAATTTTAACTAATCATAATATAAGGAGAGGTCACTAAAAGGTAGAACATGAGGACCTGAAACGTAAAAGAATAACTTTGACACTCAACTAAGGCTTGAAAAATAAAGTATCGATGATATGACTTCGTTAGAGAGGTCTGAACTAAGGACATACATGGCATAAACTAAATTTTGCTGATCATTATGAGTGTAGCATGAGCATCTGGATCTTAACATACCGTAAAACATGAGTACATATGTAATGAGCTGCATGACCTGAGTTTGAAGTTCATGATTTCATGGAACATAATTTATACTATTGAGTGAACTGAAACTCCTCATACTAAAAACTGAAAGTGTACATGGTTTTTCTATAAAGTGCATAAATATGAGCTGTAATAAGGGAGCTGATATGTTAGGCATAAGTAGATATCATGATGACTGAGAAAATTTATACTGAGATAAGAATAAGTTGGGAATCATCCTCCCTTACTGCTTTTCTACACATACTATCACTATAACTAGAGTCTGAGAGCCTGACTTGGTCACTTGTTCTATCATCTCCCCCTTAGCTTTAAGCCACCATCTTAAGTCTATGACCACTTTACTAAACTCTAAACTGAACTGCAATCACTTTACACTAGAGTCTGGAGTATAATAATACACATGAATGATAAAATCATCCAGACCATCATACTTAATCTCGAATCAACAAACTTAAATTCTTGCATACACTGTTCAAGCCTACTAATTCACCTTTCGTACAACTAGCCCCATAAATAAATAATCTGCTCAATCTGGATAATGCTATCCCAAGTGTACTTCTGCTAAACTTCTAGGTTCATACTTTTAACTCTAAATCACATACTGTAAAAGGGATTCTGAGAAGGAAATCTAAAAGCACATCTGACTTTGTCTTAATGCACAATTTTCATAAATATAAATGAAATATTTCAAACTTTAGGACATAAGGGCACTGATGGGATATTTCCTGAGCCAAGATCAAATCCCATAATTATTTGTAGGGACTGGCTGAGGAAACACTGTCTGTAAGGACTTAAGCTTTACTATTTTTGTTACCTCAAAACTAAGGCAGATTTGCCATGAATAGAGCAAGATGAGGATCAACATAAATCTCTTAGATAATATTTCTACTACACGATCTGAGACTTAAAAGAAGGGAAAAATTTACTAAATGCCTTATATCCTCTCAAAGAAAAGTACAGATGTCTCCGTACCATTTTTTAAGACTCTACCAGAAATGGCTCCATAGACACCCTAGGACAATTGAACTTTGTGCTCTGATACCAAGTTTGTAATGACCGGAGACTACCCCGTAGTCGTCACACAGTACTTGAAACCACAAGTGATCCCAAGCTAACCCATGAACTGACATACTGTTAAGCAACTAAATTATAACATAATAAATAACAATTCTACTATGTGGAAATATAATCATACTAAAAATCTAAAATAGATATAATACTGATAAAGCTTTATATTATGATAAATCTAAAGGATAAAACTAAAATTGGGTGAATGACTTTGACTGACATCTATGAAGCCTCTACTATACTGACTATAGATAGATGGGATATGTTTCTAACTACCACTAATCAATACATATGAAAGTAAATGCACTGTACATGAACTAAAACTATTTGGAGTTCCCGAAGTAAGAGAACTCATCACCTGCAGGCTGGAATCTACAACTGTCTGATCGTAATGTGCGGGCTATAACTGGTACCTATATTATGAAATAATGTAGCCACACAGACATATATGTGGATCAGTACTTCTGGAATATACTGAGTATGCAAGGGTGAACACAATAAGTAAAACTGATTTCATACGTAATCATAAAACATGCATGTTAAGTGTAAGTAGACTCACCAATAGGCTGAAATAAACTGAAAACTGAAATATCTTAAAAAATGAGTGATAAATATTCTTTGATAAGATGGTGAATCTTTACACTTAGTTTCTGTAAAAATTGCTTTAATGATATAAGTATAACCATAGCTGAAATATGATAAGACATGGATACTGTATGAATATTGGGTTTGAAACTACGTGATAGAGATTGACATAAACTAAGGATCTGAATATATAATCACACTGAGCACGAATGCATAAACATACTAACTTATCTGATTAACTGAATGTCGAATAGCTGAACGTTGGGCATGTAAGACTGAACTGTACTTAGTTTGAATAACTGTTCTAAAACTATAAAGTATTATGCATGTGAGATAAAAATTGACTGAGTAACATAAAATAACTGAGCATGAATTTATGAAAATTCTATTATTTGAGAATGCAAGATCATGTGTATAACATGATTCTGAAATAGTCTATAAACTGAGGTACTTTAATACTAACAACTGAATAACTGATAATTATACACTATGGTCAAGAAAACCTAAAATTAAACTGAGATACTGATTTGATTACTTAATTGAGACTGTAACTAAGATGGTAACTAAGACTATAATTGAGACTGTGATTGGGACTCTAACTAAGACTCATACTAGAACTGAATATTGAGTTCTGATAATTGAGCAACTAATAGCTGCGATTACTAATAACTGAGTTACTGATAACTAGGTGACTATTTATGATAGTCCTAATTCTGTAGAACTGAATTGAGTTCTATACTAAGTTTGAAACTAAAACTTAAGGAAGTAATTTTCTAACCGACATGCCCTTCTCTAAACTGATTGGGGTCCAACCTGTAACCCCAGCTGGAAGGGTGTCAGTACTGTGCCACGGGTAAAGACAAGCTGAAGAGTCACCCTCAATATGGCAGGTGCTCTGAATGAGAATGATGGTACCCTCAATATAGCAGGTAAACACCTCATTAACCCTCAATCTGGTAGGTTGATGTCTCATCCTACGCTGGCTACGTAGTTCTGTAGCACAAGGATTACTTCTAAGAATCATACCCTTTATTGGTAGATGAGTCCCCATCCTTGGATTCACTCGGTGCTGAATCCTACTCCCAACTGAATAAATATTGAACTAATTTCTAAACTGTACTTAGCAGGACTGAACTGTGACTAATCATGTTCACTGACTGAACTGGACTGAGTTCACCGAGTTCTGGTATCTGACTAAATACACTAAGTTTTGTACTAACTAAATACTACTGATTGTGATATTTCTTAGACTATCTTGTAACTACTGTAGCTCTAGGTCAACAGCTAGATTTTTGGGTATTGAATACCCCCAGGACTTGATAGCATGAAAAAGTAAAGCATAGCATGATCTTGAAAAGCATAGCCATAGTCAAATGTTCATAATTCATTCACTGAGATATTTTATCAAACACTTGGAGGTTATGGACTTGTACATGAATGAGAACACATGATAACGTGTCATGATTATCCTATTCAATTCACATGGGCATTCTATCAAGCACGTGGAGATTAATACTTTAATATGGGGCAATTCCCCAAACACATGGGGATCATGAACTTGGATATGGGAATATCTTAAACATGGGAGCATAACATGATTACATAACTAAGATCATGAATTGGGGAATTCACATGTAATTCGCTTGGAATAAGACATGATTGTTTCATCAAAACATGTAAAGTTCATAGCTTGAACATAAGAATATCTTAAACATAAGGGAACAATAGAGTTACATGGAAATGTTCATAGCTTGGAGATTCATCTTGGAATTGACTTAACATGATATGGGAATTTCATCAAACATATGGAAAGCATGAATTTAAAACATGAGAATATTGCTAAACATCATAAATTTAGGATCTATCATGGAATTTACTTGAATAAAGCATGGGAGATTCAAATTCATAGCATGAGGAATTTAAAATCTTTCATGGAATCATACATGGGATGAATTGAATTAAAAACATCATAAAAACATCAAATTCAATTTTTCTTGAACATATAAAATACCATAGTAATGGAAGATCCATTATTTAATTAAAAGACAAGAGTTTTTGGGACCCATGGATGAAAGAGGATCCATGGATGAACTCCCACATACCTTAAAGCTTTAATCTTGAAGGAGAAACACAATATTGAAAGCATTCTTAAATTAGAAAACTTGAGTTCTTGCTTTTCTTGAACAAAAATTGATGAAGATCTTGGTGTTCTTGAGGAGGCTAGGGTTTTTCTTTGAGAGAAAAGATGAATAATAGAGTGTATAATGCTTTTGGCGGATGAAATTAAGTATTATGGGCGGATTTGGGTGAGGGAAAGTGACCAAAGTACCCCTAGACCCTCTAAAAACTTAATTAGCATGTGAAACAGTTTCGTAACGTGCTGGCCGACACATCGCGTCACTATTGTATTGGCTTACAGCCTCACACAGAAAATGCCATAACTTTTCACTCGGGTATCAAATTTTGGGAAAATTGGTATCGTTGGAAAGATAATTAAATTATCTACAATTTAGTGGGTCTTGAGATATAAAATTTTATGTATATAAAAAGTTATACATATTTAAAGTAGACCCTTATGGAATCAAATACCAAATTTTGGACGAATCAAAGGCTCTAAGCTTAACTTTTTTCTAAGTGATTCTTATGAACATTTTTCACCTCAAGAGCAAATCAAACATGAGGATAAAGATCATGAAACTTATATTCTCATGTGAAATCACTTGGATTATAACTTATACATGTAGGAATGATGGTTCAAAGACTAGCCTAAAAATATGGGGTGTTACAATAATACTCTGACTCATTTAGCCAACTGGGACTCAAACTCATAAGACAATTAGACTTTAAAAATATCTAGCAAATTGGGACTCAAACCCATTTAGCCATCTGGACTTCAAAGTGAAATTTTAAAATCAATCCATGGCCATAAAGGCCTTTCAAATCATTCATATTTTATTAGCCTTTTTATGTAATTACCATAATTCAAGAGTGGTTCAGTGTGCATATACTCATATCAAAAACTAATTTCACAAGATTAAGTTGAGGTTATACCATTTACAATATTCAAAATCATTAATTTGGGGGAATCTAGGACCCCTAATACAATTAACCACACCCATGCACCCCAAATAGTTTAAAACATCAATTCAAAACCTGAATCATTCATAAAAGCCATGGTGAAAACAATCATTCATCAAGGCTCAAAACCCTCAACCCATATTCATAAACCACAAATTAATCACATAAATAACAATTGTAAATACGTGTTTTTAATCAAATAAACTTTGGGAAAGATTAACATGCCTAAGATATCAAGAATTATGAAGAGAAATCAACCCTTGGAAGCTCTAATTGCCAATTCCTTGGAAACCCTAGCATTCTTGACTTAGGGATTTGAGAGAGTTTAAGAGAGTATTTTGATTTGTTTATTGATAAAAATAACCTCTTTTTGGTGTTTTATGGATGTTGGGTCTAGGTGGGGGAAAGAGGAAAATATCTAAAATGCCCTTAATTAAAAGTTAAAAATTTGTCGCCAGTGAAGACAAATCACCCTACGACTTGTGAGGACATGTTATGACTCATGAACATGAGTCGTAGTCTCGACAGTAGAATAAGTCATCCACACTGGACTGACTATGAGTTGTACCCTATGACTTGTACTCAGATATTACAACCCGCGAGGTTCAACTGTAGGCACATTAGAAACAAGGACCGATTACACTAGTTTGTCTATGAAAGGGACACTACAACTCGTAAAGAGTCTTGATGACTCTTGAACCCTCAATCACAATTACAACAGAACTTTTAGGCTAACATACTAGTCAGTCTACAATTGGGGTCTTAAAACCCATAAAGTGACCTTACGATTCGTAAGGTAAGTCATAGATTGGACAGTAATCACAAAATTGAGAAATTTTTTGAGGACCAAAATTTGAGGTGTTACATTCAATAGAAGTAAAAATTAAGACTTAGGTATTCTCCCGCTGTTACTCTATCCTACACTTTTGTTAATGCTATACTTTTTCCAACAAATAGAACTATGACTTCAAACTCCTAGGAGAAATTACGATTTATTGACCACTTACAAAATGAATAAAAAATAATAATTTTAAATCTCTTAGGAGTAAATCGTACAAATGTACATTTTTGACTCAAATGGATGCATTTATGTCATTGTTTATTTATGGATTTGTAGCCATTACAGTTCCCATATATGCAGCGGCTGATGTTGTCCATCATTATTTAATTTTTCCTATGTAACGTGCAAACATTCCTAATGATTTAATTATCAAAAAATTAAATATATTTAGTTTATTAAATATTAATTTGTTAACTTTTAGATGATCTAAACTTATATATATTAACATGATCAGCTTTATATAGTAATAATATTATATATATCACCTAAAAGATATTACATTTCACCATTCATAAAAATTAAAACTTGAAATCTTAATAAGAAGATAAGTTACCTACCATAATATATGAAAGTAACCTGATATATAATGTAAGAATTCTTTTCTCTAAGTTAAACTTTTTTTGCATATGGTGTTAATTGACCTAAAAAATGCATTACACCGTCCATAAAGAACATTGAAGGGGGGAGGAGGGAGTTTATGTAGATGTTTGAAGGATAAATATGCACAATTAGCTTATATTAGGACAATTAAGGTTATGTCAGATGGAGTTAAAGACTTGAGTGAGGATAGTGTGTGGAGACTAGCTCGTAGCACTCCTAGTTATGAGAGGTTACACTAGGGATAAACTATTTGCCTATTTTTATTTGTGTTAGCTGTGGATGGACAAATTAGATATATCAAAAGGAAGTGTCATAGTGTATGCAATTGTTAGAGGTCATAGTTTGATTAACGAGACTTGCAACAATTTTAAAATAGGCTAGAAATTTAAAGACAGACCCTGGAATCTAAAGGGTTTAGATTGAGCAAGACCAGGATAGAGTATTTAGAGTGTATGTCCAATGAGTACTTACGAGACATATATTAAAGTGAGGATTGATGCACAAGTCATCTCCAAGAGAGGAAGTTCAAGTATCTCGGAACTATAATTCTAGGAAATAGGGAGATCAATGAGATTTAACATATAATATTAGGAAAAATTGGATTAAATAATGGATCACATACAATATCTTGTACGATAACAATGTGCCAACAAGACACTATGGTAAGTCTTATAAAGAAGTCGACAAACCAGTTCTACTGTATAGAGAAGTATGTTAGCAGTTCAAAAACTCAAATATCTAAAAGATAAAAATAGCAGAAAGTAGAATGTTGACATGAATCTGTGGCAAAATAAGAGAGATAGTTCATTAGGGATGAAGATATTCTAGACGTAGTATAAAGATGACCTATGGAGGACAATATGGAGGAAAGGGTGATAAGATAGTTTAGACATATGAAGAGGGCATTCATATATTTCCCCAACGAGGTGTGAGCGGTTGACTATGATGGGTATCAGAAGAGGAATGATAGATTGAAGAAATATTAGTGAGAGGTGATTAAAAAGGACATGACACACTTATACAACATACAAAAAATATGACACTAGATAAGAGAATATATATAAAAGTCGAGGATTATAAGAGTGTCAAACGGTTTTAGGAGTACATGCTTTTAGTAGTATCATATAAGAAAAAAGGATTAAAGGATACTGATATGACATGGTTTCATTACACTTTCAATGCTTAAAAATGAAAGATGTGCAAGTACTTAGGTCTGTTTTGTTGGATATGATATGTTTTTGTGATTATTTTGCAGGAAACTAGGTTTTGGAGTTGAAAAGAAGAAAAGATGATGAAAACATATAGAAGGACCATTTATGGATGCACTTACAAACTGTAAGTGGTACCTATGATGGTCATAGGTCGCTCCGTAGGTGTCAGAAAAAAAGTTTTAAAAGCTGAAGATTTTCTCTGAGAGTTATGACACACACTTATGGGACGTAAATACCACTTACGCCTCTCGTAAGTTTCTTCGTATGTGGAAGTTCAAAAACTATTGATTTCTTCTTACACCTATGACCCACCAATGAGTTTTAAGTACCACTAATGTAAGTGGGTCCATAAGTGGTCACCGGCCAAGTTTTTCTTATTTGTTTTGGTTAGGATTTTTAGGGTTTTGATGTATTCTATAAATACCCTTTTGATGTTTTTATAATATGTATGCATTCATTATATTCATAACATTATTTTGATTCTATGATTCAACTTTTGATCTTGGAATCCTTTGTTCTTAGTTTTTACGATTGATTATTAATTTGATATTCTGGGTATTGTTCATAATTATTACTTATAAGATTATTCATATGCTTCCCTTCTTGAATTCAATGTATGTTCTTGCAAACATGAGCAGCTAAACTAACTATAATACCCCAAAATTTTCAAGCTTTAGACCCCTTAAAACATAGGCCATGAAGTTAGCTTTCCAACGCTTCAATCCTCATCTGAATCTGATGTCGTGGCAAGAAGTTATGGAAGATTTTCCTTAATGGCCTGATTCAATGTTATGACTATGACTCAAGGTAGCGAGTTGTATCCACTCGTAATGAGTCGTCATAAGTTGTAGTTACCCTAGTGGATACCTTAGCTGTAGACAAGTAACTATCAATCCTCTCTATTAGATGTAATCAGAGGATATGAGTCATATGGAAGGATTTGTAGTCACAACAGTATGTAATCCAAAGACAATTCAATCCAGTAGTTACGAGTCCAGCATATGACGCATATCCGGACATTATAAGTCATTATGAATACTTGTAGCCTAACTAGTAAAGGATTCAAGAATCAAGCCTCATGTTTTGGTAGTTTTACAAGTGACTTGGACATATATTAAGACCCCAAATATCTCCTTACTTATAGACAAGTCGAAACATCCTGTAGCGATTAAATTCTAGTAAAGAATATAAATATGGTCAGATTAAATGAGTATAAAATTGGGTATAATAGTAATTTATAAGATCAATACCCACCAATAGATAGATAATTGAATTAGCTTTCCAACGATACCAATTTTTCCTTAATCCGATACCTGGGTGAAAAGTTATGGCCAAATTACTGAAGCACTGTCAAAGTTGTCAGTGATTACGGCTCGTAAGAAGACCCTACGAGTTGTTAGGAGGAGTTGTCACGGTATTAGAGGTTAAAATTTTGGTTCCTGATGATGACTCAAGCCACGACTCATAGCCAGACCTTATGAGTCATGGCCATACTCGATGGGATGGCTTCCAGATGTTTTCCAGACAATTCCTAAGTGGGTTTTTGGTCTTTTCCCATTCTTTTAACCCCAAAACTAGGTTGTTTCACCCTCCAAACAATAATTATCAAGCTTAAATACTACCTTAACTTATCATAACTCAGAAATAATCCTTCACAGAGTAAAAGAGGCAATTTCTTTCTCCCTAAAACCAACTAGGTTTATCAAGTTCAAGTTCAATACCAAGAAATTTATCTAAGGCTTCAACATTCAGGTATGTGGGGGTATTCATCAATGTGTTCCTTCCACCCATTGAGCCTAAAAATCCCATTTTTGATTAAACTATGAAGTTTTCCTTCTTTTATGAAATTATCCATGTTAAATATGAACTTAATCCTTACTTTTCTTAGTAAATTGAATTCAAGCCATGTCAACATGTGTTTTCATGTAAATTAGATTACTTCATGCTTTTAATTTCAATTTCTCATGTCATATTAAATTGATCAACATGTCAAATCACCAATTTATGAACCAAATGATGAGAAATTGTTATTCTCCTAAGTTTAACACATCCCCATGCTTAAATTCATGAATCTTACTCATGTATTAAAATGTCCTATGTATTAGGTCTCTGAACTATCACTTCATATCACTATTTTAAGAGTTGCTATCATATTTTAGTAATCATTCAGTGTTGGCGGGTTATAAACATCCTATACCTATGTGTTTATTCATGTTTCAGACTTATCAAGTAATGAGTCTGTCCATTTATGATTTTATTGTCATATGCAATTTGTTAAGATGATGTTGAGCACTATCAATTGAGATGCTACCTTGAACTTAGTCAAAAATAGTGTCAGTTTAGTTGGGAGTTAGATTTAGCATCGAGTGAACCCAGGGATAGGGGCTTACCTTCCATTAGAGGGTGTTACTTTAGTAAGAATCCTTGAGTTCCAGAACTAAGTAGCCAGCGTACATTTTGAGAGGTCTTCCTATCAGTTAAGGGTTGACATTCTATTACGGTTACCTGCCCGTATAGGGTGACTCCTTAGTCCTTTAGGACACCAGTTTAGTGTATCCATACAACCAGTGTTAGTACCCGTGGTAAGGTACTGACATCCTTTCAACTGGGGTTATAGGTTGGATCCCTATTAGCTTAGATTAAGGCATGTTAGTTACATGATAACTCCTACAGTTTTAGTCAGTACTCATTCTATATCAGTTTGGATTTACTTTACCAAGTAGTCAGATTTTTCACTATTTAGTTAGTTAGTTTTACAGATTAAATTTAGTTCATGCCTTACTTGGTCTTGCATTCTTAATTTTACATGTTTATGCATCCATGTTCAGTTGCCATATATGTTTCAGTTAGTCCTTACCTTACATACTAGTATATTCAAAGCACTAATCTCATACTTTTCTCTTTTGCTATGTTGTCTTATAACATAGTTTCAAACACTCAGTTCCCCGACAATCCTTAGACAGCTCAGTATTACCCAAAAATATTAATGGTGAGTCCTCATCCATGTAGGACATGGCATGTTATTATGGTTATTTCTGCATCTCTTTATGTCCAGTCAATTAGAGTTAGTTCGGGCTTTATCCCATCAACTTCTTTTGATTTTTAGAGGCTTTTAGACAGATAGACAATCAATTAGTTTTTTTCAGTCTATTTAGTTATTTTAGACATATTGTATTTCAATATTACATCATACTGATATTTTATTATATTATCTTTTGCATATATTATGTTATTATTATTTTATTCAGTACTCATAATAGGTACCAGATCATGGGTTAGCTTGCGGTCACTTGTGGCCTTAAGCATCGTGTTGCGACTAGGGGTTAGCCTTGGGTTGTCACAAAACTTGGTATCAGAGCCTAATGTTTTAAAGTGTCCTAGGGTATCTGGAAGCTTCGTTGAGTAGATTTTTATGCATGGGTATAAAGCTCGCCACACTTATGGACAAGAGGCTACGAGACATTTTTGGAAAGTTTCCCTTATTGCAGTATTCATATCGTGCAAAAGATCATGAGCTTTTTTTAATTCCTTTTTCTAACTCATCTTTCATTTTAAATAATGCCTCCTAGAAGAAACAATAAAAAAATAAATAGGGATTAGCCCGCACCTCCACCTATTTAGAAATATCCCCTAAACGACCGTGTTTCTTATGCTGAGTTCAGGGCTGCTTTTAAAGCCTTGTCCCATTATATAGCTGTTCAGAACAATTAGCAGGCTATTGGCCTAGCCAATTCGATGATGAATACAGCTGTAGCTAGGATCCAAGACTTCACCCGGATGAATCCCTCTTTGTTTTCTGTATCCAAGTCCAAGGAGGATTCTCATAAGTTTCTGGATGGAGTGCAAAAAACGACAGACATCATAGGTGTCACTTCAAGTGATAGTGCAGACTTAGCTTCTTACCAGTTATTGGGAGTAGCTCATACCTAGTTCAAGTAGTATAAGGAAGACAAAGGTGTTGAGGTAGTTCCTATAGAGTGGGAGGAGTTTGACACAACTTTATTAGACATATTTTTCCCATTAGAGTTGAGGGACACTAAGGTTCAGGAGTTTTTAAATTTAAAGTAGGGTAGCATGAGTGTAAGGTAGTGCTCGCTCAAGTTCACTTAGTTGGTGAGGTATGCTTCGACTATGGTGGATGACTCTAGGTCCAGGATAAGTAAATTTTTGTTTGGTGTATCTGAAAGTGTAGTCAAGGAGTGTAGGAATACTATACTGATTAACAAGATGGAACTTTTTAGACTGATGGTTTAAGCTCAGCAGATTAAAAAAGAGAAGCTCAAAGAAAAGAAAAGGGAGATAGAACATGTAGTTTAAGGTTTTCTCAGCCAAGGTTTGAAGACGATAACCGTTTTTAGTTCTGCCAGAAATTTTCAGCACCAGCTCTATCTTCAGCCAGTGCACCAGTGCCTAAGTTCAGAAAGGACAGTCGGGATAGACGCCAGGCTCTAAGTCCCAGGGTAGTGTAAATACTGGTCGTACCAATCTGCTTTGTAGGAAGTATGGTAAGAGTCATCAAGGTGAATATAGAGCAGGCAGTAATGTGTGTTTTGGATGTGGTAAGCCAGGCCGTAGGATCAGGGATTGCCTGAAGGTTAGCCAAAAGGGTAAGGACGTTCATCAACAAGGTCATTCTAACTTTTCATCATCTCCAGCAGGTTACCCAACTTAGTAGGATGGCACTTCTAATGCCATCAGTGGGAAGTGCCAGAATAGACTGTATGCACTCCATATTCAGCATGATCAGAAAAGTTCTCCTGATGTGGTTACGGGTACTTTATAAGTTTTACATTTTCATGTTTATGCATTGTTATTCCCTAGAGCTTCACTTTTCTTTATGACTCCTTATATAGATGTATACTTTGGTGTTAGCCTTAAAATATTAGTATAACCTTTCTCAGTGTCTACCCCAGTGAGTAAGTTTATTATAGCCAGACAGTTATACAAAAATTCCCGATCATAGTGTCTCAAAAAGTTACTTTAGTTGACCTTGTGGAGTTCAAAATAATTGATTTTGATGTCATTCTCGGCATAGATTGGCTCCACTCGTGCTATGCCTTAGTTGATTGCTGAAAGAGAATTATCCAGTTTTAATTTCCTAATAAACCATTTATTAAATAGAGGTATAGTACCTAGTGCTTAAGAGTTAGGTTGTTTTATATATTAGGGCATGAAAGATAATATCTATGGGGTGTACTTACAATCTCTTCTGAGTCAAGGACTCAAACTTTGAAATCCCGAGTATTGAGTCAGTTCCAGTAGTAGACAAATTTTGAGATATGTTTCTTGAAGATCTTCTCGGGGTTCCTCCTGAAATAGAAATTGACTTTGGAATATATATCTTTCCAGATACCTAGCCTATCTCTCTTCCACCTTACAGAAGGGCTTCAGCTGAGCTAAAAGAATTGAAATAATAGTTGAAGGATCTCTTAGATAAGGGTTTCATCAAGACTAGTATTTCCCTATGGGGTGCTCCAGCTTTATTCATGGGCAAGAAGATGGTTCTCTTAGAATGTGCATTGAATACCATCAGTTGAATAAAGTCATAATTAACAATAAGTATCCTCTTCCCAAGATTAATGACTTCTTCGACCAACTTCAGGGTACAAGTTATTTCTCTAAGATAGACCTCAGATTTGGATATCATCAGTTAGAGTCAGAGAAGGCAACATTCCAAACACAACCTTCAAAACTCAGTATAGTCACTTTGAATTCCTAGTTATGTATTTTGGGATAGTAAATGCTCCTGCAACTTTTATGGACTTCATGAACAGGGTGTTCAAACAGTACTTGGACATGTTAGTCATATTCTTCATTGATGACATCCTTGTCTACTCCTGTAGTGAGAGTGATCATGTGGGATATTTGAGGGGTGTATTGCAAACCCTTAAGGACCACTAGTTATTCCCTAAGTTTAGCAAGTCCGAATTCTGTTTGAGACCATTAGCTTTCTTTAGTCATATAGTTTCCGGTGATGGCCTTCGAGTTGATCCTCAAAAGACTGAAGAAGTGAGAAACTAGCCTAGACCCATCTTTCAATCAGACATCAGGAGTTTCTTAGGTTTAGCTGTCTATTAAAAATGGTTTGTCAAAGGTTTTTCTTCTATTGCTTCTCCTATGTCTAGACTAACCTAAAATAAAGTCAAATTTCAATTGTCAAATTCTTACTAGAAGAGTTTTCAGGAGTTGAAGACTCGACTCACTTCAGCTCCGGTCTTGACTTTGCTAGATGACACAGATGGGTTCATAGTGTACAATGATTCTTCTAGAGTTGGTCTTGGTTAAGTATTAATACAAATAGGTAGGGTCATAGCCTATGCCTCTATACAACTTAAACCTCATGAAAAAAATTATCTAACCTATGATCTTAAGTTGGTAGCTATTTTCTTTGCCTTAAATACTTAGAGTCATTACCTTTATGGGGTTCATGTTTATATGTTCATGGATCACAAGGGTTTATAGTATGTGTTCACTCATAAAGACCTGAATCTTTATCAAAGAAGGTGGCTTGAATTGTTGAAAGACTATTATATGAGCGTGTTGTATCATCCAGGTAAGGCTAATGTAGTGGAAGATACCCTTAGTAAATTGTCTATGGGTAGTTTTTCTCATGTTAAGGATGATAAGAAGGAGTTAGTCTGTGAGTTTCACCAGATTGTTAGGTTAGGAGTCCAGTTGGTTAATTCGGCCGAAGGTACTATATGGGTTTAGAATAGTTTGAAATCTTCATTAGTTGCCAAAGTAAAAGAAAAACAAGATAAGGATCCTAGTTTTGTCAAGATGAAGGAGGCAGTTAGAGATCCAAAGGTGGAGGTTTTCTCCTAAGGGGGAGATGGTGTGCTTCATTGTCAAGGTAGACTATGTGTTTCGTGTGTTAATGGTCTGAGATAGTGAGTACTAGCTGAAGTACATGGTACACGGTATTCTATTCACCCAGGGGACACTAAGATGTACCGTGATTTACAGGAGATCTATTGGTGAAGTGGTATGAAGAAGGAAATTGCAGAGTTTATGGATAAGTGTTAATTATCAACAGGTTAAGGTTGAGCACCAAAGTCCTAGTAGTACACTTCAGGAGTTTAACATCCCCACTTAGAAGTGGGATGTGGTGAACATAGATTTTTGACAAGGTTGCCTTGTTCACGTCATCAGTATGATTTGATACGGGTCATGTAGATAGAATGACCATGCTAACTCATTTCTTTCTAGTTAATACTTTATTTACAACTGAGAATTATGCTAAAATCTATCTTAGGGAGTTGTTTAAGTTTCATGGGGTTCTAATAACCATTATTTCAGATAGAGGTACTTAATTTACCTCTTATTTTTGGAAGAAGTTCAAAAGGGCTTTGGTACCTAAGTACATCTCAATACAACTTTTCATCCTCAGAAAGATGGTCAAGTCGAATGAACCATTTAGACTCTAGAGGACATGTTGAGGGCCTGTGTTATTAACTTTAAGGGTAGTTGGGAAGACCACTTAACTTTAATTGAGTTTGGCTACAATAACAGCTATCACTCCAATATTTAGATGGCAGTTTGGGGCTCTCTATGGGAGGAGATGTAGATCTCCTATTGGTTGGTTTTGAGTAGGTGAGGTTGCTTTGATAGGGCTAGATTCAGTATTTTAGGTGATGGGGAAAGTTGAGTTATTTCGTGAGAGGCTGAAGACAACCCAAAGTCGTCAAAAATCTTATGCAGATGTGGGAAGAAGAGATCTTGAGTTTGATGTTGGTGACTTGGTTTATTTTAAAATTTTGCCTATGAAAGAAGTGAAGAGATTTGGTAAGAAGGGGAAACTCAGTCCCTACTATTTTGGCCCATATAGAATTTTGAGTCATTTTGGGAAGGTAGCTTATGAGTTAGAGTTGCCTGTAGATTTGGCATCAGTGAATTTGGTGTTTCATGTCTCTTTGTTAAAGAAATGTATTGGCGGCCCAGCTTCAGTTGTGACCTTAGAGAGTGTAGATGTGAAAGATAGTCTCTCCTATGAAGAAATCCAGTTGAGATCCTTGACCGTCAGATTTGTAGGTTAAGGAATAAAGAAGTCCCCTTGGTTAAGGTTCTATGGAAAAATCAGTCTGTTGAGGCAACTACTTGGGAAGCTGAAGCATATATATGAGCCAAGCATTCCCATCTTTTCTCTACTAATTCTAATTTAGCTTGAGGTAATGGTTTCTCTTAATCGTCTTTCATGTTTTCTATCTCATCTATATAACTATCCTCATATCGTAGCATGCATTCATGAATTTATTTTAGTCCACACATCATGTTTCAGATTTAGTTATTTAATCATGATTCAGCTCATGGGTATTCAATGAACGATCTTAGCTTTCCTAGTACCTCAGCTCAAATAGTTTTATTTGAGGAAGAATAATATCAAGGGAGAGATATTATAATACCCTGAATTTTTCAAGTTCTAGTCTTTTAAAAGATAGGCCATGAAGTTAGCTTTCCAATGCTTCAAGCCTCGTCTGAATCTGATGTCATGGCAAGAAGTTATGGAAGATTTTTCTTAATAGCTTGATTCACTATTAATACTACAACTCAAGGTAATGAGTCGTAACCACCCGTGAAGAGTCATCATGAGTGAGTCGTAGTCACTCTAGTAGACCCCTAAAGTGTATCCATGTAACAACAACTCCTCACTATGACCTGTACTCAGTGGATATGAGTTATATGGAAGGATTTATAGTCACAACAATATGTAATCCAAAAACAATTCAACCTAGTGGTTAGGAGTCCAGTATACGACTCGTATCTAGACATTACAAGTCATTATGAAGACTTGTAGCCTGACCAGTAAAGGATTCAATCATCAAGGCTCATGTTTTGCTATTTTTACAAGTGACTTGAACATATATAAAGACCCCAAATATCCTAACTTTTAGAGAAGTCGAAACATCCCATAGCGATTAAATTTTTGTGAAGAATATAACTATGGTTAGAGTCAAACGAGCATGACTTTGGTTATACTAGGAATTTTTGAGCTCAAGACCCATCAACAGATAAATAATTGAATTATATTTCCAACCATACCAATTTTGCCTTAATTCGATATTGGGGTGAAAAGTTATGGCCAATTACCGAAGCATTATCAAAGCTGTCAGTGATTATGACTCCTGATGATAAATCATAAGCATACTCGATGATTTGTTTTGAGGAGTCATCGTCATGGTAGTAGGGGTTGAAATCTGGGTTCTTGATGATGACTCAAGCCACGACTCATAGCCAAACCTTATGAGGCATGGCCAAACTCTTTAGGACGACTTCTAGATGTTTTCTAGACTATGCCTAAGGGTTTTTTGATCTTTTTCCATTCTTTTAACCCCAAAACTACATTTTTTCACCCTACAAAAAATAGTTATCAAGCGTAAATACTACCCTAACCAATCATAACTCAGAAATCATCCATAAAAGAGATAATGGGGCAATTTCTTTCTCCCCAAAACCAACTAGCGTTCATCAAGTTCAAGTTCAATACCAAGAAATTTATCCAAGGCTTCAACATTAAAGTATGTGGGGTATTCATCAATGGGTTTCTTCCACCCATTGAGCCCAAACATCCTTTTTTTTGATTAAAGTATGAAGTTTACCCTCTTTTATGAAATTATCCATGTTAAATATGAACTTAAACCTTGCTTTTTATAGTAATTTGAATTCAAGCCATGTCAACATGTGTTTCCATGTAAATTAGATTACTTCATGATTTGGATTTCAATTACTTATGTCATATTAAATTGATCAACATGTCAAATCGCCAATTTATGAACCAAACCATGAGAAACTGTTATTCTCCTAAGTTTAACCCATTCCCATGCTTAAATTCATGTATCTTACTCATGTATTGAAATATCCTATGTTTTGGGTCTCTGAACTATCACTTTATATCACTATTTTAAAAGTTGTTATCGTATTTTAGTAATAATTCAGTGTTGGCGGGTTATGAACACCCTATACCTATGTGTTTACTCAAGTTTTAGACTTATCAAGTAATGAGTTAGTACATTAATGATTTTATTGTCATACTCAGTTTGTCAAGATGATGTTGAGCACTATCAGTTGAGATGTTCACTTGACCTTAGTCATAAATAGTGTCAGTTTAGTTGGGAGTCGTATTTAGAATCGAGTGAATCCAGGAATGGGGGCTTACCTTTCAGTAGAGGGTGTTACTTTTGTAGCAACCCTGAATTCCAGAACTAAGTAGGCAACGTAGGTTTTAAGAGGTCTTTTTTCCAGTTGAGGGTTGACATTCTATTAGGGTCACCTACCAGTAGAGGGTTACTTCTTAGTCCTTTGGAACACTATTTTTATGGATCCATACAGCCAGTGTTAGTACTTGTGGCAAGGTACTGACACCGATCCAACTGGGGTTACAGGTTGGACCCCAATTAGCTTAGATTAGGGCATGTTAGTTATATGATAGCTCCCACAGTTTTAGTCAGTACTCATTCTATATTAGTTTCGATTTGCTTGACCAAGTAGTCTGATTTTTAGCTATTCAGTCAGTCAGTTTTACAAATTAAATTCAATTTAGGCCATACTTGGTCTTGCATTCTAAGTTTTACATGTTCATGCATCCATGTTTAGTTGCCATAGATGTTTCAGTCAGTCCTTACCTTACTTACCAGTATATTTAAAGTACCGATCGTATAATTTTCTCTTGCGCTATGTTTTCTTATAACATAGGTTCGGGCACTCAGTTCCTCAATCGTCCTCAGATAGTTCAGCATTACCCAGCAACAGTAATGGTGAGTACTCATACATCAAGGATATGGCATTTTAATTACCATTATTTCAGCATCTATTTATGTTCAGTCCGTCAGAGTTAGTTGGGGGTTTGTCTCATCAATTCTTTGATTTTTAGAGTCTTTCAGACAGATAGATAGTCAGTTAGTTTTTTTAGTCTATTCAATTGTTTCAGACATGTTGAATTATATTTTAGTTTTACATCATACCAGCATTTTATAAGATTATCTTTTGCATATGTTATTCCATTATTATTTTATTCAGTGATCATAACAGGTACCAGATCATGGGTAAGCTTGGGGTCACTTGTGGACTTAAGCACTATGTTACGACTAGGGGGTAGCCTTGGGTCATGAAACCAACTAACTAGGGTTGTGAGAACTGGCAGAATAACAAAGTATAGGAAGTGCAAAGTAGTTCTAGATTAATATTCGTGTATGTATTTTGATCTTTAGTTTAATTATTTTCTTAATGACGACCAACATTGAGAACCTTCATGTTTTTGATACTTACTTCAAAAGAGGGGTATAGATTAGGAAAAGAAGATCACAATAGTAATTTAAGGCTACCAAAACTCATCTAATTAACTTGAAATTCAAAAGGTAATAGTTAATCTGGGATCTAGGGTAAGTGTTAGTAAGGTGACACTTTGAGACTCAAAAGGTAAAGGATGAAATTCACCAAAAGTATTCACAATATGGTTGGTAATTCATATCTTATCATATTATTCAAGCAAGGTATTGGGATAGTTTGATAGAGCATGATAAATCTACAGAGTTAGAAAGTTAGGGGAAACACAATCCTAGTATTCATCTTATGTTGATTTCAACCAAAGCGACCAAGATTTGTTACGAGTGATACTTTCTTCACAAAATCCCTCTATTTACCTTTTTGCATTTTTTGTCTACTTCAACAAGTTCGTGAGAGATATTTGTCCTATTCCCTATGGGTTCAACCCCAACCTTTATTAGTTATATATTTGATAGTGACTGCATTATATTTCTTAGAAGTGTAGTTTTGAGCGACATCTAATTTTGGCAGTGTTGCCAGGGAACATGGTTTTAGATTGATTGATTGAGTTTGTTGAGGCTATTGGTTTTGTTTTTAATTGATCTTGGGGGTTACAATGGTGTATGTCCAGTACTCGGAGTTGAGGCAATTTCGTCAAGGCAATTTCTTGATCTCACTTAACCCTGAGTTTGAAAGAATACTATGATAGAATCATAGGATGGTAGGGTATAAGCATGAAGCTTACAATGACTCAAATCTCTTGAATCCTCAACCTCTGATAAGTGTTTAGTAAATAGATACACAAGCCACTATCGACTATTAACTTAAGAGAATGCAAGAAGGGATGCTTTTGCTCATCGTACAACTTAAGAGAAAATGAGACATCAAAAAGAGTATCGAGTAGAACTCAACAGAGCTAGAAGAGAGAGAGAGAGATCAAACACCTTATCTTGTCTATTTTTGCCAGCATATGATGATCCAAAAGAAGATCTGGGTATGTTTAGACAAAAATAGCATTTCTCTTGAGTTGCCACTATGGGTGAAGTTTGATATTACTAGTTCTATGATCTAGTTTCTGAATCTAAAAGGTATGTTTGTTGGCCTGTCTATCGATGATGCCAACATACACATCATGAATTTTATTGCGATCTACACTTCATATAATTTACTTTGGGTGAGTCAGGAAGCTTTGTGACTTAGATTATTCCCATTGTTTCTCACTGGTGAAGCAATATTATGGTTGGGGAAGATCCTAGTGGTTCTATCACCTATTGGAATGGGTTGCAAAAATAGTTCTTAGACCAATTTCTTACCTTCAAGGATGCTATAGTTAGAGGATGAGATGTTTAATTTTAGGCAGTTATATTGGGAGGAATTATATGAGACGTGGTTGCAGTTTAAGAAAAAGTTGATGACTATGCCTAATCATTATATTTTAGGGAGGAATTTGCTTGAGATATTTTATAGAGCCCTAAACAAAAATACCAAAGCTGTTGCTGACATTATTATCGGTAGAGATTTTATTATCCTTCGTTGGGAGTTAGCTATGAAAATCTTAGATTGGGTCTTTAATATCAATCGAGGATGGCATACTCAGGAGGGTTAAAGAGAAGACGATACCTATGCTATTGGTGCTTCCAATGAACAAATAATTGTAAATGATATAGTAGCTCAAGAGGTTGTACGACTAAGGATAGAGATTGGGTTATTGATAAATCAATTTACCACTATAAATTTCAAAAAGGTAAATAATGTGGGCCTGCAAGGTAAATCTTCTCAGTTATATAATAAGGAGAAGGCAAAGTATATAGATAGAGAGAGAGAGTGGGTTTTTGAGACAAGAGCCAGGGGTCCAATCAGGATTCTTGGAACACGAGGTAAGGGAATCAATGTTGGAACTTCTATAGGGACCAGTATAGGGATCGAAGTGGAGAGAAAGATGGTGATTGGTGGCAAAATGATGAATACAAGGAGAAGAGTGGTGCTTACATTTTGCCAGGGAATATAAATGCTCATTCTAGAATGAAAACATTATTAGCAAAGCTGGTTAAGGGTCAAAAGAGCCAAGAAAAGTTGCCTTAAGGAGATTAAGGCAGATATTCAAGACTAAGACAGAAGGTAGAGTTGTATTCTACCGCGATCAAGCAACTTGAGCAGCAGTTTGGTCAAATGTCAGCTACTTCGAGTCAGTGTCAACCGGGCACTCTTTAGAGTAATATGGTGCAAAATTTGAAGAATGGCAGTCACTGTTTGACCATAACCACTCGAAGTAGTAAGGTTAATATTGATCCTCATATGTTGGTAGTTGATAAGGTAAAGAATGATGTTGTTGATATTGACGAGGCACCCAAAGCAGAATCTAAAACTAAAAAGTTGGTGACAAGTAGTAAGTTATCACAAAAATTGATGGGTGTTGATAAGCTAGTTGAGAAGGATAAAGGAATAGGGAAAGAAATCAATCCTGTAGTGAATACCATTCCACGACCTCCCATGCATTTTTCTCAGAGGTTGAAGAAGAAGCAAGATGATGGTAAGTATTAGAAATTCATGTCAATATTGAAGGAGTTGTTAGTGAATCCCTCTTGTTAAAGCATTGGAGTAGATGGTCGACTATGCAAAGTTCATAAAGGATTTGTCTATGAAGACGTAGATAATTAGTTTTGAGCCTGCTAATAATAAACTCCATTGTAGCGCTATTGCTTGTCAGTCCTTGATTGAGAAGAAAGAGGACCCTGATGCATGTACTATTGGTTCTTTGAATTTTTCATGAGCATTGTGTGACTTGGGAGCTAGCATAAATTTGATACCACTAGTGGTCTACATGCAGTTGGGTTTGGGGACACCTAAATCGATGTCGATGAGACTATTGATGGCTAATCAAACTATGAAAAAGCTGGTTGGTAGTTTATATGATGTCTTAGTGAAGGTAGATTCGTTCATATTTCTAGATGATTTCATGATTCTTGACTATGAGGTAGATTTCAATATTTTAATTACCTTAGGAAGACCCTTTCTCTCTACGCGTAGGCCTTTGGTTGACATGGATATAAGACATATAAAATTTAGGCTAAATGACGAATAGGTTACTTTTAATGTGGGCCAGTCAATGCGATATTCAAAATATATGGGAGTGGTGTCTGTGATAAATGCTGCTAATGAGGATGCATTGACTGCACCTATTAAGGAATGATTTGGTGTAGAGGCGTTAGTGGCGGTAATCATGAATTTTGATAGTGATGGCATCGATGAGAATAATGATATGGTAGATGCACTCTATGAAAAAGGTTATTATTCTTATGCACCAAAAAATTTAGATCTTGACTTAAAGAATAGAGCAACTCAGCCAGCTTGACCATCGATTGAGGAGCCACTGATCTTATAATTAAAGGCCATCCCTTCTCACTTGTGATATGCATTTTTGGGGGCCTACAATACCTTTTCGATCAGTATTGCTATTGATTTATTAGATAAACAGGTTAAGGAATTGATTTTAGTGTTGTAGGGATTTAAAAAGGCCATCGAATGGACTATTGCAGATATTTTGGGAATTCCACTAGGATTTGTACTCATAAAATTTATCTTAAACAAAAGTATGTTCCCAACATTGAGCACCAACGTCATTTGAACCTACCTATGAAAGAGGTGGTGAATAAAGAGATTATAAAGTTGTTAGACGTGGGCAGCTAGTGTATCCCATTCCAGACAACAACTGGGTGAGCGCGATTCAATGTATACCTAAGAAGGGTGGAATCACTATGGTCCCAAATGAGAAGAATGAATTAGTACCCATGATATTAGTTAGTAGATAGAAAGTGTGCATGGACTATAGAAAGTTGAACATTTGGACCCAAAAGAACCATTTTTCTGTCATTTATGAATCAGATGCTAGACAGATATACAAATAGAGGTTTGTACTATTTTCTTGATAGTTATTTGGGATATAATAAGATTTCCATTACCCCCAGAAACCAAGCGAAGACAACTTTTACATGCCCATATGGAACTTTTGCATTCAAGAGGATGTTGTTCGGCCTGTGCAATGCTCCCACCACCTTTCAGGTTGTATGGCGTTGATATTTTCTGATATGGTAGAGGACACTATTGAGGTCCTTATGGATGACTTTTCAATTTTTGGAGACTAGTTTTATGATTGTCTGGCCTATTTGGCCAATATACTTTAAAGATGTAAGGAATGGAACCGGATTTTAAATTTGGGGAAATGTCAGTTTATGGTGAAAAAGGGTATAGTCTTGGTCACAAAATTTCAAAGAAAGGTATAGAAGTTGATAGAGCGAAGATAGAGGTGATTTAAAAATTACCTTCACCGGTTTCAGTTAAAGGTATAAGAAGTTTCTTGGGTTATTCGAGATTTTATAAGAGGTTTATCAAGGACTTCTCTAAATTTTCTAATCCATTGCAAGCTTATAGAGAAAGAGATGAAGTTCTGTAATACCTCGAGAAATTTTTCATTGAAATTTTATGCGTAAACGTGTTGGGTTCTATCTTATAGAATGAATTATAAATTTTTCCATATGGAATGTCTTCGATTATGACCCACCATTACGTAGAGTATCGAATAAGATTTCCAACGATATATGGATCATCCAAAAATGGACACCCGATCGACGAGTTAAGAACATTCCGATCGAACCGTGAATAGTAGTGAACAGTAAAATGTGCAGGAAAAAGTACTGAGGCCTGACGTATTTTTGCTCCAACTTTAAATGAACATAACTCCTTGTACATAATAACCTGGATGATCTACTATATATCAATGGAAATATCTGCAAGTCCTCTTTCCAATGAAATTGGTTTCATCCAATTTGTCTATCGGAGCAAAAAGTTATGGTCTATCTACTTCAGCCTATCAAAAGTGAATTTTTGGGTCAAGTTCAAATGATCATAACTCCACGTACACAATGGTCTGGGTGAGATACTATATATCAACGGAAAGATATGAGAGTCCTCTTTCTAATGAAGTTGGTTTCATCCAATTTGGATAGTGGAGTAAAACGTTATGGTTGATCTACTTCATACAATCAAAACAGTCCACCAAAGGACAGATTCGAGAATTATTTGATTTTTAGGGGTGTTTTGGTCATTTCCCCTCATCCAAAATCCATCCAAACCCTATATTAAAGTCTATTAGAAGCATTATATGTTATATTTCATCAAATTCCCTAAAAAGGAAAACCCTAAGCTCCTACATCCAACTTCAAGAACCTCCAAAGTTCACCATTAATTCTGCAAATTTATTCAAGATTCCAAGTTCCTAGTTCAAGAACTTCAAGAACCTCCAAAGTTCACCATTAATTCTGTAAATTTATTCAAGATTCCAAATTCCTAGTTCAAGAACTCCAAGAACCATCATTCAAAGGCACGATTAACATCTCAAAAATGAGTATCGATCTAACGTTCATCATTCAAGGTATGTGGGGTTTTTCAACAAGAACTCTCTTTCGTTCTTGTGTCCAAAAGTACTTTTCTTTACAAAGGCATGATTTTTATTTGATTTTTTTACAAATTTGAAGCATGAATGCATATCTTATGATGATTATTATGAAATCTTGAAGTTTATGATTTTGAAAGATGAATTTACATGTGTGGAGATATAAAGCATGAATCTTCAATGATATTTATCATGATTTTGATATTTGGGTCATGAATTCCTGTTGGAAATTGTGTTTTTTCTGAAAGTGTGTGTTATAAGTACGTTGATGTTGAATATTTGAGATATTTTGAATGATTTGACCTTTTGGTCTTAATGGAGTTGTTTTGAACTGGAGTGTGAAAGAAATCCATAACGTGGTTGATTTTGATAGATGGGAAGCATGATGACTCCCGATGTATATTTAAATATTACTGAAATTGTTTTGTTATGGATTGTCTTTGAAATGATCTGAGCTAAGTCCGGGGGAAATCTTTAGCACCGAGTGGGAGGTATAAAGCGACCTTACTTTCCTAGAACTACGTGCCACCGTAGGAGTGAGCCTGAGGCTGATTTATATAGTGACCCCTAGTTTGTGTGGATTTGATATCGATAGTCCTACTCCGATGGCAAGGATAGGATGGCTCTCCCCAACGTGAGTTGTACATTGGACTCTTTGTAGCTCACATGGTTTATGTCGGTTATAGGATCTCCCAGCGTGTGTATGTTTCCTTGTGTCTATAGTGAATGGTGAAGTGATTTGAAAGTGGAATTGTGAAAGTTATTCTTTCAAAAGATTTAAATGATATTTACATTATGAGAATTGATATTCTTGATGAATTGAAAGTCATTGGCAAATTATATGATGACTCACATGTGTTATTGTACTTATTTCATCCTCTCATGATTATGATGATTTTTTTTCGGGCTATGTGAGTCTTTCATACATCCTGCATATTTCTTATAAATATTTATGATGATGATGTTTATAAAACATTATACACTCCCATATACTCGGTTACTTTCCATGGTAATGACCTATATCTTCGGATGTGGGCTGGATTTTCTCGGAATGTAGGTTCAGCTGCTTAGTTCCAGGTTCGACACTGATTCTTCAGGCACGCTGTTTTAAATCCTCTGTTGTGGTGAGTCCTCATATTTCGAAGATGTGATTTCTGATATTGGTTTCACAGAATTGTTTACATTTGATAACTAAGTATGAGTCAGTTGGGACATGTCTTAATGGCTCGCTGGTTTTATTGGTTTTCTTAGAGGCTTGTCAGACTAGTATCGATGTTGGTAAGTTGACTAATAAGTCGTATTTTGTTATCTTTCTAAAATTCTTTTATTCTTAGATGATGATTACTCTGTTGATATTTGAGGGTTATTTATGGAAACCCCATTGAATTGTGTTGAACTGAATGAAAAATGGCTCAAAGGGTTAGCTTGGGGCTACTCGTAGCCTCAAGCACAGTGTGATGCTCTGGGACCCATTTTCGGGGCATTACAAACTTGGTATCAGAGCCTAAGGTTTTAAGATGTCCTAGGGAGTTTGACATGCCGCGTTAAGTAGAGTCTTGATCATCGATGTGTAGCGCACCACATCTATGAGCAAGAGGCTACAAGATGTTTTAGGAAAAAGTTTGATTCTTTCTTTTAGAAGTCTATCATGCTTAAAATGTCTCTCTCTGCTATTGATTAGTGCTCTCCTCTTTCAGAAATATGCCTCTATTGATTGTCGAACCCGAGTGGTCAAGTTTTAGTTTTTGGGTGTATCCGTGTTTGAGTGGTCTGGGAATTCTGTGTCACTCAAGAGTCATTTTATCTCTTACCTGAAAGCTAGAAAGCTTATTTCCAAAGGGTGTATTTACCATTTGGCTAGAGTCAAAGACACTAAGTCTGAGACTCCAACTCTCCAGTCTGTTAACGTCGTCAATGAGTTTTCTGATGTCTTTCCAGATGATCTCCTAGGAATACCTCCTGATAGAGAGATAGAGTTCAGGATTGATCTTCTTCCCGATACTCAACCTATTTCTATTCCTCCTTACCGTATGGCCTCTGCAGAACTTAAGGAGTTGAAAGAGCAACTCAAAGATTTACTAGATAAGGGTTTCATAAGGCCCAGTGTTTCTCCTTGGGGTGCTCCTGTGTTGTTTGTGAGAAAGAAAGATGGCTCTTTGCGTATGTGCATTAATTACCGCCAACTGATTAAAGTCACCATAAAAAATAAGTACCCCTTTCAAGAATAGATGATTTGTATGACCAATTGCAAGGTGCAAGTTATTTCTCAAAGATAGACCTTCGTTCCGGCTATCATCAAATCAAAGTTAGGGAGTGTGACATCCTGAAAACCGCTTTTCGAACACGTTATGGCCATTTTGAGTTTCTTGTTATGTCTTTCGGGTTAACTAATGCCCCAGCACCTTTTATGGATCTCATGAATGAGTGTTTAGACCATATCTGGATATGTTTGTCATAGTGTTCATCGATGATATACTGGTGTACTCCCGTAGTGAGGATGAACATTCTGATCATCTCCGAACTGTCTTGCAAACCCTTAGAGATCACAAGTTGTTTGCCAAGTTCAGTAAGTGTGAGTTTTGGCTAAGTTCAGTTGATTTTTTGGGTCATATCATTTCTTCCAAAGGTATTAGAGTTGATCCCCAAAAGACCGAAGCTGTTAAAAATTAGCCTAGACCTATTTCTCTGACTTATATCTGAAGTTTCTTGGGTTTAGCATGCTATTACAGCCGTTTTGTTGAGGGTTTCTCCTCTATAGTGTCTCCTATGACTCGGTTGACCCAAAATAAAGTGAAGTTCTTGTGGTCCGAATTATGTGAGAAGAGTTTTTAGGAGTTGAAGACTTGACTCACTTCAGCCCTTATTTTGACTTTGGCTGATGGTGTTGATGATTTTGTGGTGTACTGTGATGCTTCGAGAGTTGGGTTGGGTTGCGTATTGATGTAGAAGGGTAAGGTGATAGCTTAAGCTTCTAGACAGTTGAAACCCCATGAGAAAAATTACCCCACCCACGACCTTGAGTTGGCTGCTGTTGTGTTTGCTTTGAAAATTTGGAGACACTATTTGTATGGTGTCCATGTTGATGTTTTCACTGATCATAAGAGTCTACATTATGTGTTTACCCAAAGAGAATTGAATCTTAGGTAGAGACGATGGTTAGAATTGTTAAAGGACTATGATATAAGTGTGCTGTACCATCCGGGCAAGGCCAATGTTATGGTCGATGCCCTAAGTGGAGTGTCCATGGGTAGTGTTTCATATGTGGTAGAAGGTAAGAAAGAGTTGGCTCGTGATGTACATCATTTGGCTAGATTGGGGGTTAGGTTGTTTTACTCTGCTGAAGGTAGTATAGGGCTTCAGAGTGGTTCCGAATCCTCCTTGGTTTCAGAAGTGAAGGAAAAGCAATACTTAGATGCTAGTTTGGTCAGACTGAAGGAGTCAGTCAAGGACCAAAAAGTAGAGGTTTTCTCCAAAGAGGGAGATGGTGTGTTGAGATTGCAGGGTAGATTATGTGTCCCGAATATTGATGATCTGAGACAGAGGATTATGGCTGAAGCGAACAGGGCGCAATATTCTATTCATCCTGGTGCCACGAAGATGTACCGAGACTTGTGGGAAATCTATTGGTGGAATGGCATGAAGAAAGATATAGCAATATTTATAGCTAAGTGTGCAACATGCCAATAGGTTAAGGTTGAACACCAAAGACCTGGTGGTATGATGCAAGAGTTTAGTATTCCCACCTGGAAGTGGAAAGAGATAAATATGGACTTCGTGATTGGTTTATCTCCTTCCCGACGCCATCATGATTCCATTTGGGTTGTGGTTGATAGGCTGACTAAGTCTGCTTATTTTTTACCTATTCATACTTCATATACTGCTGAGGATTATGCTAGATTGTATATCTGAGAGCTAGTCAGTCTGCATGGAGTTTTCTTATCTATCATTTCGGATAGGGGTACTCAGTTTACTTCATAATTTTGGAAAGCTTTTCAGAAGGGTCTTGGTACCCAAGTGTTTTTGAGTTCTGCTTTTCATCTGTAGATCGATGGTCAGGCTGAGCGGACCATCCAGACCTTAGAGGATATGTTGAGAGCTTGTACACTTGACTTTAAGGGAAGTTGGGATGATCACTTACCATTGATAGAGTTTGTTTACAATAATAGTTTCCACTCTAGTATTGGCATGGCTCTGTTTGAAGCCTTATATGAGAGGAAGTGTAGATCACCCATAGGTTAGTTCGAGGTGGGTGAAGTGGCTATGAGTGGTCCCGATTCGGTATTTAAGGCTATGGAAAATGTTAAGTTGATTAAGGAAAGGTTGAAAACTGCGCAAGTCGTCAGAAGTCGTATGCGGATGTTAGAAGGAGAGACCTTAAGTTTGAAGTTAATGAGTTAGTGTATCTGAAAATTTCACCCATGAGGAGGGGGTGAAGAGATTTGGAAAGAAGGAAAGATTAGTCCCCGTTATGTTGGTCCTTACAAAATTCTTAGCCGTGTTGGTAAGGTAGCTTATGAGGTCGATTTGCCTTCCGAGTTGTCCTTTGTTCATCCAATATTCCATGTCTCTATGCTTAGAAAGCATATTAGCGATGCTGTGCTAGTGGATTCCTCTGTGAGTGCTGACATTCAAGAAAATCTTTCTTTTGATGAGATTCCTGTTGAGATTCTTGATTTCAGTGTCCGAAGACTAAGGAACAAAGAAGTTCCCATGGTCAAGGTGTTGTGGCGAAACCAATCTGTTGAGGGTGCAACTTGGGAAGCTGAGGTGGATATGCAATCCAAGTACCCGCACCTATTTTACGTGAACTCCGATCAAGATAAACGTACCGTTCTTTCCTAAATCATGCACTTTTGATAAAAGTCGCAGCAGTTCAACTGTCATTTATTATGTGTTCAGCTGTAGTTTCTTGAATTTATGCATTCTATGTTGCATTCGGAGTGAGAAACGATGTGGTGATGAGTCTAACGAATGGTTTCAGCTGTATGCTCTATTCCCTATCTAATCTTGGCATGTCTAGCATCATTCGAGGATGAATGTTTCCATGGGGAGATGATGTAGTACCCCGAGAAATTTTTCATTGAAATTTTGTGCGTAAACGTGTTGGGTTCTATCTTCTAGAATGAATTATAAATTTCCATATGAAATGTCTTAGATTATGACCCACCATTGCGTAGAGTATCGAATAAGCTTTCCAACGATATGTGGATCATCCAAAACGGACACCCGAGCGACGAGTTATGAATATTCCGATCGAGCCGTGAATAGTAGTGAACAGTAAAACGTGCAGGAAAAAATACTGAGGCCTGGCGTATTTTTGCTCCAACTTTAAATGATCATAACTACTTGTACATAATAATCTGGGCAATCTACTATACATCAACGGAAATCTCTGTGAGTCGTCTATCCAATGAAATTGGTTTAATCCAATTTGTCTATCGGAGCAAAAAGTTATGGTCTATCTACTTCAGCCTATCACAAGCAAATTTTTGGGTCAACTTCAAATCCTCATACACAATGATATGGGTGAGATACTATATATCAATGGAAAGATATGAGAGTCCTCTTTCTAATGAAATTGGTTTCATCCAATTTGGATATTGGAGTAAACCATTATGGTTGATCTACTTCAGACTATCAAAACAGTCCACCAAAGGACAGATTCGAGAATTATTTGATTTTTAGGGGCGTTTTGGTCATTCCACCTCACCCAAAATCCATCCAAACCCTATATTAAAGCCTAGAAGCATTATATGTTATATTTTATCAAATTCCCTCAAAAAGAAAACCCTAAGCTCCTACATCCAACTTCAAGAACCTCCAAAGTTTACCATTAATTCTGCAAATTTATTCAAGATTCCAAGTTCCTAGTTCAAGAACTTCAAGAACCTCCAAAGTTCACCATTAATTCTGTAAATTTATTCAAGATTCCAAATTCCTAGTTCAAGAACTCCAAGAACCATCATTCAAAGGCACGATTAACATCTCAAAAATGAGTATCGATCTAACGTTCATCATTCAAGGTATGTGGGGTTTTTCAACAAGAACTCTCTTTCGTTCTTGTGTCCAAAAGTACTTTTCTTTACAAAGGCATGATTTTTATTTGATTTTTTTACAAATTTGAAGCATGAATGCATATCTTATGATGATTATTATGAAATCTTGATGTTTATGATTTTGAAAGATGAATTTACATGTGTGGAGATATAAATAATGAATCTTGAATGATATTTATCATGATTTTGATATTTGGGTCGTGAATCCCCATTAGAAGTTGTGTCTTTTTTAAGAAAGTGTGTGTTATAAGCACGTTGATGATGAATATTTGAGATATTTTAAATGATTTGACCTTTTGGTCTTAATGGAGTTGTTTTGAACTGGAGTGTGAAAGAAATCCACATCGTGGTTGATTTTGATAGATGGGAAGCATGATGGCTCCTGATGTATATTTATATATTACTGAAATTATTTTGTTGTGGATTGTCTTTGAAATGATCTGAGATAAGTCCGGGATAAATCTTTAGCACCGAGTGGGAGGTATAAAGCGACCTTACTTTTCTAGAACTATGTGCCCCCGTAGGAGTGAGCCTAAGGCTGATTTATATAGTG
>NC_061111.1:71025165-71138514 GCF_002878395.1 Capsicum annuum
AGAAAGTGTGTGTTATAAGTACGTTGATGTTGAATATTTGAGATATTTTGAATGATTTGACCTTTTGGTCTTAATGGAGTTGTTTTGAACTGGAGTGTGAAAGAAATCCACATCGTGGTTGATTTTGATAGATGGGAAGCATGATGGCTCCTGATGTATATTTATATATTACTGAAATTATTTTGTTGTGGATTGTCTTTGAAATGATCTGAGATAAGTCCGGGATAAATCTTTAGCACCGAGTGGGAGGTATAAAGCGACCTTACTTTTCTAGAACTATGTGCCCCCGTAGGAGTGAGCCTAAGGCTGATTTATATAGTGATCACTAGTTTGTGTGGATTTGATATCGATAGTCCTACTTCGATGGCAAGGATAGGACGGATCTCCCCAACTTGGGTTGTACGTTGGACTCCATGTAGCTCACATGGTTTATGTCGGTTATAGGATCTCCCAGTGTGTGTGTGTTTCCTTGTGTCTATAGTGAATGGTGAAGTGATTTGAAAGTGGAATTGTGAAAGTTATTCTTTTGAAAGATTTAAATGATATTTACATTATGAGAATTGATATTCTTGATGAACTAAAAGTGATTGACAAATTATATGATGACTCACATGTGTTATTGGACTTATTTAATCCTCTCATGATTATGATGATTTTCTTCGGGCTATGTGAGTCTTTCATACAACCTACATATTTTTTTTATAAATATTTATGATGATGATGTTTATAAAATTGTATACACCTCCATATACTCGGTTCTTTTCCATGGTACTGACCCACATCTTCGAATGTGGGCTGCATTTTCTCGGAATGTAGGTTCAGGTGCTCAGTTCTAGGTTCGACAGTGATTCTTTGGGCACGATGTTCTACATCTTCTGTTGTGGTGAGTCCTCATGTTCCAAGAACGTGATGTGCGATGTTGGTTTCACGGAATTATTTACATTTGATAACTAAGTATGAGTCAGTTGGGACATGTCTCAATGGCTCGCTGGTTTTATTAATTTTCTTAGAGGCTTGTCAGACTAGCATAGATGTTGGCAGTTGACTAATAAGTCATATTTTGTTATTTTTCTGAAATTCTTTTATTCTTGGATGATAATTACTCTGTTGATATTTGAGGGTTATTTATGGAAACCCCGTTGAATTGTGTTGAACTGAATGAAAATGGGTCAAAGGGTTAGCTTGGGGCTACTCGTAGCCTCAAGCATCGTGTGACGCTCTAGGACCCGTTTTCGGGGTGTTACAAGTTCATATTTGATGATGCTTGTCTCAAGTCCTCTGAGAGCCTTAAGGAGTTGTTGATCTCGACTCCATTATTATGTTTCCAGACTAGTTCTTATCATTTCAAGTAATATGCAATAGCTAGTTATGTGGCTTTGGAAGCTTTCATAGGCTAATGACGTAAGAAGGTCCTTCGCTTGATCTAGTATACCAGTAGAATATTAAAACCCGTGCAAGAAAATCATACAGTTACTGAGAAGGATTTACTCATGGTGGTTTTTTCTTTTCAGAAATTTTGGTTTGATAGAGACCAAAGTCATTGTTCATACTAATCATGCAATATTGAGGTATCTTTGTAATACCCTAAACTTTTCTAGCTTAAATTCGTTCCTAGAATGTTAAGGGATAGCTTCCAAAATGAATAATATTTATTCCATATGGAATTTTTAAGATTTCAACTTTCCATTGTGTGCGAAATTGAATAAGCTTTCCATAGATACCAAATTCACCCAAATTCAACACTCGGTGAAGGAGTTATGATATTTTTAAGTTGACAGTGTGTCACCTGGACTCTCAGTGTGTCACGAAGCTAAGCAAATTGGCAGTTGTCAAATTCCAGTGAGACTTCGTGATTCCACCGTGTCATGGAGGAGTCCCATTTTACATTTGTCAATTTCTAGCAAGCCTACGTGATAGTGGAGCGTTGCACCAGTGGACAAATCGCATTTCAAAGGGGCATGCGATGGCAGCACATCACGGAGAATATCCAGTTTCCACTCGTCCTTTTTCAGTGAGCCACCACAATTGTGGTGCATCTCATTGCGTTGGCCAGCCAAATCAAGATTTTTGATCATTTTTCCAGTTTCGTTTGGGAGTTTAAAGAGGGTATTTTGGTCAATTCCCAAGGCCCTAATCCATCTTAAATATAAGATTAATCATAATTCCAAGCATTCTTGCTCACTATTCACCATTCTCTTTAAAAGAAAAACCCTAGAAACCAAAAGCTCTTTCTCCTAGAAATCAAATTCCACCATAGATTCTCCAAGAAAGATCTAGATTGAAGATTCCCTAGACAAGATAGTCAAGATCTCATCTTCAATAACTCAATTAGGAATCAATATTTCAAGATTCTTCATCCAATCTTCAATAAAGGTATGTGGGGTTTATGAACAAGGATCCTCTTTCATCCTTGTGACCAAAACTAGTTTTTATTTTACAAGTTCATATGATTTTGAATGTTTATACATGAATTTTAAATTAGAGTTCATACCCATTATTGCTTTTTGCAAGATTTTGATATTTCAAGTATTTTAGAAGATGAATTGCATGCCGATTTTCATATTTTTATGCCTATTGCAGTAATTTACAGATTTTGAGATGAATTATCATTGTTTTCATCATTGAGCATGAATATTATGATGTTTTGACATGAGATTGATGCATGGGTTATTATCCCAAAATTGAATATTAGTATTTCAAGAAAGATGATGCTTTAAACATCCTACTATCAGATTATTTTTAGATTTTTAGTAAAACTTTAATCTTTCGATCATCAGATTAGCTATGGAATCTATTTTTCATATTATTACAGATTACAAAATTCAAATTAGCTTTATTTACAGCTTTTATCAGATTAATGTATAATTAGTTTTAGATAAACCCTTATGCTAGTTTTAAAGTGGATTTCCAACAAAATGAGCGTAGCAAATAAAAAGGGAGTAGTATTTAGCACCGAGCGGGAAGTGTGGGTTTAGTGCATCCTACTTCCACAGAACTACATAGCCAAAGTAGGTAAAGATTATCAGATTATTTCCATTTCTATATGGATGACAGATTTAGCTTGCGATCGATCACATGGGTAGGTTATATTCCTTGGAAAGAGTATGACTCCTCTCCCCAACGTGAGGTTTCTTCCATAGGAGGATGAGATGTTGGACTCTATGTTATTTCACATGGTTTATATCAGTTAAGAGAACCTCCCTACTAATAAAAGTAACAGTTCTTAGAACAGTTTTAAAGTATTTCATTTCAGATAATAGATAAAGTAATCTCCTTAATAGTAAAAGAACAGGAAAACTTTTAGAAAACTAAGTGTAAATGCTCATATGTTTTACTCAGATTATACCTTACAGAAAAGATAATAGCTATAGATTTAAGCTTTTAGATTTCAGATTCAGTAGTGAGTCTTTCTAACTTAGAATGATTTAAAGGGAGAATACAAGTACAGTTTTAGAACTAAATGTTATAGCTCACAAGATTTATAAAGTATGTCTTGCTTCTAATTGCTACATATTTTAGTATTTCAGATATTTCAGCTTATCTGAGTCATTTACATTTAGCATGCATTGTTTTATAAATTATGATAATAAGATAATATTTTACTTATGCGTTTCACCCTCATATAATTAGTACATCCTCAAAGTACTGATCCATATATATGTCTATGTGCTACATTGTCTTATAGTGTAGGTATCAGCTCAGTTGTAGCACGTATACTATATTCAGATAGTTTACAGATTCCAACCAGCAGATAAGTAGTCCTTCTACTTTGGGGACTTTAGTTAGATGTTATTGATGTATTGTATTTTCTTATTCATATGTATTGATTAGTGATAGTTGAAGTTGCATCCCAGCTATCTATAGTCAGTACAGTAGAGGCTTCGCAGATGTCAGTTAGAGTAAGTTATGTATTTTTAGTCCCTCTTTCAGACCTTATTAGAATGTAAAAGTTGTATTAGTATTGTATTTGCATAGATTCCACCATTATTATGTTTTTGCACTGTTAACTCAGTCATTTTATATATATATTATTCAGTTGCTTATGAGTTATGCCAGTAAAAGGGTTAGCTTGGGATCACTTGTGGTCCTAAGAATCCCGTGATGCCTCAGGACAAATTTTCAGTGCGTTACATTCTTATATCGAAAAAAAATTCTAAGCCAAGGTTGATTCGTTGAGTACTCTTGTTGCAAAAAATTGACTTTGAGGTGAAAGATCGGAAAGACATTTAAAACCGGGTTGCAGATCACCCTGCATCAAAGAGGAGGCAATGCTGAAATTAGGGGATTAGCTAGAAATTGATGATACTTTTCCAGATGAGCGGGTCTTGGAAGCATCACACGACTTATCCCATGGTTTGATAATTTTTCCAACTTTATGGCAAGTGATCTTGTCCAAAAAGACTTATTGTTTCAGCAGTGTAAGCAGTTCATGCATGAGGTACGCAATTTTTTCTAGGATGTGCCTTATCTAATTTAGGTAAGTGTTGATTGAGTTATTCGGAGGTGTATTCTTGAAGTGGAGACGATGAGCATTCTTGAGGTTTGTCATTCTTTTCTAGTTGGGGATCATCATGGTGGTACAACCCAAATAATTCTACATTGTAGGTACTATTAGCCGACTTTCTACAGTGATTCCCATGACTACGCTAGGGCTTGTGATCAGCGTTAGCAAAAATGTAATATTTTATGGAAACATAAATTCCCCATGACACCTATCTTAGAGTTATAGTTATTTGATTTGTGGGGAATTAATTTCATGGGTTGGTTTGTTAGTTCTTATGGGATAAAGTATATACTGGTGGCAGTCGACTATGTTTTAAAGTGGGTGGATGTAGTTGCGTTTCCCAATAATAAGGGTTAAAGTGTCACCATATTCTTAAAGAAGAATATTTTTTCTCAATTTGGAACTCCATATTCTATTATTAGTGATGGTAGGTCAAACTTCTATAGTCATCTATTTAATGCCTCACTTGAGAAATATGGTGTGAAGCATAAAGTGGCAACAACTTACTATCCACTGACGAGTGGGTAGGTTGTCAAGTCTATAATGGCGAAAACTATGAATGACAACAGAACTGACTAGTCAAAAAATATAGACGATGCACTTTGGGCTTACTAGAAAGATTTTAAACCTCTATAGGTTCCTCTCCATATCAGCCTGCATACGATAAGGCATGCCCTTTGTCGGTTGAACTTGAGCACAAGGCACTATAAGAGTTGAAAAAGCTCAATTTTAAGAGGAGTGATGCAATAAATTTGAGGATGAGCAAGGTGAATGAGTTAGATGAATGTGCTTATGAGAGGTCATCCTTGTAAAAGGAGAAGATAAGGCTGTATCATGAAAAGAAATTGAGAAAAAGGTGTTTAAGCTCAGTGATATGGTCCTGTTCAATAATTCAAGGCTTTTCTTGTTTCCTAGAAAGTTGAAGTCTAGGTGGTATGGACCATTCACTATGGTTAGAGTGTTCCCACATGGTGCTATTGAATTGAAGTGAGATGGAGAAACCTCATTCAAGGTGAATGAGCCTTGGAGCTATATAGGAACTATATGGGAAATAATGGTGAAGTGAAAGTTTATTTTGATGTAAGCTTTGGAAAAGTCTGACTAGCCAAGGTAACCAAGTCGTTCCATGATGTTAAATCGGCACTTTATAGAAGGAAACCCATGGGATTATTGGTGAAGTTTGATTATCCAATATAGCCACGTCGTGCTGTGACGTTAAATCAAGCGTTGGTTGGGAGAAACTCAATTTTTTTTAGTATTTACTTGGTTTTTGTTTTGTAAGTTTAAAGCATGGAAAAACACCTGGAAGCGGATAAAAATTGTAAAATTTTGGTAAGTCCAGGTAAGTGTACTTAAGGACCCACTTATTGGGGTGGTAAGTCCCACCTATGAGAAGTAAGTGGTGTTGTAGATGTCATAGTGAAAATTTGAGAATTTTGGGGTCTCTGAAGTTGTACTTATGAACCCACTAACAGTGGTCATAAGAACAACCTATGAACCCACTTACGGGGGTTGTAAGTACAACTTACGACCCCGTAAGTCGGATCATTGAAATCAGAGTAAAAAATCAAAGAACTAATGGTCACTTACGGTAGACCAGTTATGGGTTGTAAGTGGCCCTGTAAGTAGACCAAAATTTATGGGGTCAAATTTTTTGATATTTGGGTAGGGCTCAGTGACCCGACCCAAACCTCGCCTTTAAAGCCCCAATTTGATCCATCTTAACTCACTCTTTCAAATTTTAAAACTCCCACCCCTAATCAAATTCCTCAACTCCCCTCTTAGCTCTATAAAAGGAAAAAATCTCTCATATTCCTATCATTTACAAGCATAAGCATCATATTAGGGATAAAGTTCATATCATTCTCTTCTACTTCTAAGTCTCTTCAAATCCAAGTAACAATTTTGGCTACATGCTCTTGATGATTGAAGTTGAAAATTAATAATTTTTTATAGCCTGAAATTCATATTTCATGATAAACTTTTAACTATAGGGAACTTCAATTGGTGAAAATGGAACTTAGGAATGAATTATGTTTGAGAATACTAGTGATTATCTCATGTATGGAGGTAGAAGTTGAAAAGTGATGGGAAAACCTACAAATACTTGTGCAAATTCCTATGAACCTGAATTGATATATGTTTAGTGTATAAAATTGGACCTACAATTGCTATATACATTGCATGGGGTGAAACATTTGAGAAAAAGTTGAAGTACCCTCAGGAAGTCACTTATATAGGCACTTATGGGCATCGTAAATAGCACTTACAGGCTGTAGGTAGCCTCTAAGGTGTTAGACCTGAATACCTAAAATGTTAGGGCTTTTCCATAAACTTACAATGGCACCTAAGACCCCCCTAAGTGGAACTTATGGGCCATAGGTGGGGTCGTAGGTGCCATGCCTGGGTATTCTGATTTTTTTCAACATTTGTTGTTCCCGTATTCTATTTCAAGCGCTAACAACTATATTTTCAAGTATGATGGCACCAAAAGTAGCACAAAAGAAGGGAGTCCTATCTAGCCTCTAAGATAAGTTTCTTAATAGGAGTGGATCCATAGTGGAGTACCTGGTGAGCCCAGACAAACCCTTGGTCCTGTGACAAACTAGGGGTAGATCTCAGAGAGGTTACAGTTGCTACTACATTAGTTCAGCCCACACAGGCCCCACCGGCAGGGGTCCAGCCTCCATCATTCTCCATATTCAGGACAAGACCTCAAATGAATAATTTGAGTCAGCCACCACTTCACTTGATAGGAATCAAACTATGAAAACTAGAATCGAATATGGAAAGTAAAGAGATAATTGATAAAGGATAACAATTAGACTTAAGACTAAGAAGTAATCAAGAACAAAATGAAATGTTAAATCCTAATGCCCTCAATTATAAGCTTAATTAAATACCTAATTCTTACGGTTACCAAGAGGGAGATGATCGCCCTTTAAACCAACGTCTCTAAAAATTTTTTTAACAAAAGTTTTCCAACACTCTTACTCAATGGAGAAGAATTCATCAATAATCAAGCAAAACTATGAAAATCAGCTAGGCCCCAAATATTTATAGTTTAGGGTAATTATTACACATTTAGGGCCCAAAAGTGACCCAATTGTAAGAAATGGCACACTAGGGGTAGTTTTGACCCGTTCTTGAAATGCTAAAGTGAGTAAAAGGTGAACCCAAAGCGCCTTGGGTGCATGTCCCTTCCAAGGGGCTTTCTAGCCCCATTTTGGTTTCCCGTGGATCCTCCAATGATCCTTGACCCAATGTGAGTGTGATAATCAACAAATGACACCCTCTTAATGGTAAGAAGGCTTCTTTAAGTACCTACACTTCATGAACAATCCTTGAATCCTTTGAAGCTCTCGAGCATGACTTTTAGTAAAAGGCTTGGAGCTAATTCGGATTTTATCATCCTCTCCATCTTGATAAGAATTTGACCTCAAATTCAAGGGGTGATTATCTTCTATTATTTCAAAGAGTGAAAGATCCCACACATTGAAGGTATTATGCACTTGATATTCAGAAGGAAGGTTAATTTGTAGGCATTATTATTTTTCCTTTCAAGCACTTGAAATGGACAATCACCTTGAGTCATCAATTTGGCTTTTCTTTAGGTTAGAAATCTATATTTTTAGAGGTGAAACCATACCCAATCACCTGGTTCAATCAAAAGTCACTTCCTTCTCTTGTTTATTCTTTTGTCCACCTCTTGTTTCTTCTTGTCAAGGCGAATACTCACCTTCTCATGCAACTTCTTTATAGTTTTGGCCCTTTTGTTTCCATCTAAACTTATTGCAACATTACTAGCAAAGGGAGTGATATCTAAAGGAGTAAGGGGGTTAAAACCATAAACACATTCAAAGAGTGTCATATCAATAGTTGAATAGATAACACGATTACAACCAAATTTAACTAGAGGTAGGTAGTCCTTCCAAGAGGTCATTTTTCGCTTAACTAAGGTACGTAACATAGAATTCCAGTTCTATTTATGACCTCCATTTTTACATCAATTTATGGGTGGAAAAACGTTGATAAAAGTAATTTGGTGCCAAGCCTACCCCGCAACGACCTCCAAAAGTGACTAAGGAACTTAAAGTCCCTATCACTTATAATGGTCTGAGGAATTTCATGTACTTTGACAACATGCTCAATAAACAAATAAGCCACATTAGGAGCATCATCAATTTTATAACATGTAATAAAATGGGCCATTTTTGAGAACCTATAAACCACAACAAAAATGCAATCTCTACCCCTCCTTATCTAAGGCAAACCCAAAACAAAATCCATAAAGATGTTAAGCCATAGGAGTTGAAGAGTGGGTAGTGAGGGGTATAATTCTTGAGGGAGAAGGAAGGATTTGTCACTTCTATAATCCATGTATTGGCCATAAATTCTAGCAATATCTTAATGCATCTCAGGCTACTAGAATTGTTCCTCTAGGATTCTAAGAGTTTTGTCAATTCGAAAGTGACACATCATACCACCGTTATGTGCCACTCTTACAAACAATTCTCTCTATGAGATAGAGGGAACACACAACCTTCTTCCTTTGAGCAAGAAAAAATCAAACTTGGAGAAGGGCAAAGAAGCAATATCTCTTTCCCACCTCTCCCTACCTCATGTCTCACAATCTTGGTAGATTTGAGAAAATTTAGGGTCCTTAGGATATATCTTTAGACTCTTAAATCCCATCAATTTAGAATACAATCTAGAGATAAGAACATGCTTCCTAAACAATGTAGTGACTACCACATTTTTCTTTCTCTTTTTGTATTGAATTACATAAGGAAAAGTCTCTAGGAAAGCAATCCATTTTACATGTATTTTATTTAATTTATCTTGGTCTCGAAGATGTTTCAAGGATTCATGGTCATTTCATATCATGAACTACTTGGGCCACAAATAATGTTGCAGATTACACAATGCTCTAACCAAGGGTATAAATCTAGATCATAAGTGGAATTATTTAGAGTTGTGCCCTTGAGCTTTTCACTAAAATAGGCAACAGGTTTATGATATTGCATTAAGACGACACCTATTCCTACCTTACTTGCATCACATTCAATATCAAACATCTTATCAAAATTGGGTAATTAGAACAAGGGGCCAAAGCTATGCATAACATTTAAGGCTTCAAATTCATTGGCTTTCTCAGCACCTCATTTAAAAGGTTGATGCTTACAGATCACTTCAGTCAAAGGAGCAATGATGGTACTAAATACTTTAATAAATTGCCTAAAAAAACTAGCAAACCTATGAAAGCTTCATACTTCACCAATGGATTTTGGAGTTGGCCAGAACTTGACTCTATCTTAGATTCATACATTTGAACTACTCTTGATAACACAATAAATTCCAACACAACTTTATTCACACCAAAAGAATATTTTTCAAGATTAGGATACAACGTATCTTTTCTGAGCACTTCAAACACATTTTGCAAATGTAAGACATATTCTTCAAGGGATTTCCTACAAAATAGAACATATTTAGAGTATACCAAAATAAAATTCCCTATGAATAGTTTCATCAACTTTATAAAGGTACTAGGAGTGTTGATGAGGCCAAAAGGCAAGACCAACCATTTATATAGACCAAACTTGATTTTGAATGCGGTCTTCCACACATCACCCGATTGCATTCGGATTTGGTAGTTCCCGCTCCTAAGTTCTATCTTATAAAACACACAAGAGCCATTAAAATCATCAAGAATATCATCCAAATGGGGAATTAAGTGGCAATACTTTACCGTTATCTTATTAATGGCTCAACAATCAACACACATGCGCCATGTACCATCTTTAGTTGGTACTGAAACATCGATACTACACATAGACTTATTCTCTCTTTGTATCCCTTGTTGAGGAGTTATTGAACTTAATTTTAGAGCTATTTTATGTCTATTGGATTTTTTTAGTAGGTTTGTTTGTTAGGGAATTGATAACCCTACAAAAAATCAATTTGATGCTCAATTCCCCAAAGTGGGGATAACCCTTGGGGAAGCCCCTTTGGGAACACATCCTTATAATCCAGCAAATCAAGAGAAATAGAATGGGGGATAGGAAAAGTAGAGTGGTTAGTATAAAAAGCATAGGCTAGGAGGAGCATAGGTATCTTTTCATCATGCTCCTTGAAAAAATCTTTGTTCCTAGCTAAAATCACCAAGGGACTCTTCCTTTTCAACCTTCTCTTCTCCTCTTCTTCACACCTCTCATCTATTTTGTCCTCTTTGTTATGCCCAAGCGCACACACAAGTATACGTGGTCTACCCAAGTTATACAGTAGCCTTAAAGAAGAAAGCTAAGTATCGATCCCACAGGGATTAGTGTTAAGCAACTATCCAATTCGAGTTCAACTACTAAGATTAAGCAAGTTCAAACATAACCACAAGATATTTGATGGCTATAATTAAATATAAACTAAAATAATGTGATAAAGTAAAATTGTTGGATAGTAACAGGGAGAAAGCCAGGGTTAAGGTATTGCGAATAATCATACTCACCTATATAACTTTATTTGTTAGGTTAGTCATCTTGGTTGTTGGTTCATGGGGTCAATAGTATGACTATGGCCTTTCGAACCTCTAATCAATTATCTAACTTAGTCCCACAACTACATCGCTTAGCGGGGATGCGAGAACTAAGTTAAATGGTTTCATATTCTATACCATAATTGAACCAAATAAGGCCTTTAGGTATATCACTATCCTAAATTAAATTCATAACATCATTTAAGTGATAGATTATGATCCTATTTCATTTATCCCACATTCAATCATATCATTCATCCTTTTGGGTTCATCATAGAGTTAAACATGTATTCTAAGGGTTGTGAATCCTTAAAATAATTATAAAAAGGATTAAAAATAACCAAAAATGATAAATAACCAAAACCAAATCAATTAATAACAAGAGTACTCATGTTCTAGGCCTTAACCCTAGAAAAATGGTGTTTATCCGCTCATAGACGTAACAAGAATCATAATGAAATAATCCATGTTAATATCCTTAAACAAACTTAAGTAAAGGAGTAAAACCCCTATTTTAATCCTTATTTAACATATGTTCAAGCCCTAAGGTCGTCCAAGGGGTGTATACAAATAATAGAGTGCCCTATTTATACTTGGCCAAAGTTGGCCGATTTGAACACAGCACCGCACTACGCTAATATTATGTCATCTAGGCAGAGTGGAACATCCTAATCACATAGGGAAACTAGAAATTAAATCTTATAATGCATATAAGTGCATTCTATTCCCTTATCATAGTGAATAGAGTCCGTGACATGCCAATAATTTATAATAAGAATAGGTATAGGTATCAAATTACGCTCACCCTCACAAAGAATTCACGAGTTACACAAGATGAACCATATGTTTTACCTAAGTGTAGTACTCTACTAATATAAAAATATTATGCTTAGGATAAAGTAGGACTTTAAGGGTTGTAATATAGGATAAGGGACGAGTAGGAACTACTCTGGCTAGTAATAGTGACTATCTTCCCTAAGAGCTTTGATACATCACTCATATATTAAGATAAATCTCTAAAAACCCAATTTTTACCACCTCTATCATACCCATTCTCTTTTGTTTTGACCCATCTCATTAAGCTAGTCACATATTGTATTGTCCTGAGACTACACCCTGGGCGTCACACGGTGCTTACAACCCTAAAGGATCATAAGCTAACTTATGTTTGGTACCTACTGGGAGCACTAAATAATAATACTAGAAATATATGTGGAAGTTAGGATAAAAACGCCATAAGGTTCATAAATTGAAAACAAGTACTGAATACTGATAATAATACTGAAAATACTAAACATCTGTCTGAAGTAATCTTGTCTGAAAGTCTCTAACTGTCTGAATGTGGAGTTGATGGGAGAAGTCCCCAACTAACTCTGACTACTGAACATACTAAATCTGCTAAAATAAAATAATATCCTCGATGGATGAGGACTTACTACAGAATTTGCCGCTGATATCCTGAGTTGCTAAGTATGATCAGGAACCCGTGCATCTGAACCTATGATATGAGACATCATAGCACAAAAGAGAATATGCGTCAGTACATGGAATGTACTGGTATGCTAAGTGAGGTAAGGTTGATATACATGGGTTCATATGCATGGGATGATAATTGACTGAATAAACATCATAAAGTAACTGGATGAGCGTACATGCAAAACCATAATTGCTGAACATACTGAACATGCAATACTGCATATGTAGATATATATCATATATTTGAGATTATACTAAAACTGAGTATTGAATTCTGATGGCTGAGTAACTGATAACTGATAGCCATAGTTTTGTAGAACTGAATGAGTTCTTTACTAAATACAGAGATTAAAATTGTAATCGTAGGAGGTATCATCTAACCGACATAGCCCAATATAGACTAATTTGGGGTCTAACCTGTGACCCTAGTTGGAAGAGAGTTAGCACCTTGCCACGAGATACTAACAAAGCTGGGTCAACCCTTATCTGGCAAGAAGACTCATGAAATATATATATGATTGGATCAACCCTAGTCTGGTAGAAGGACAACTTACTCTACGCGGGATACATAGTTTTGTAACACAGGGACTGCTATAAGGGTCAAACCCTCTGCTGGCAGGAATTACGCCATCCGTGGGTTTTCTCGGTGCTGAATCCTACTCACAACTGAATCGACACTTAACTAATCACTAGACTGTACTAGGTTTAACTGAACCAACACTGATTATGTTGACTAACTGAACTAGACTGAGTTCACTGAGTTCTGTTAACCGACTAAGTACTGCTGTTCTTGACCTTTATTGGGAGTATTCTATAACTACTACAACTAAGCAAACAGCTAGATTTTGGGTAATAAATACCCCCAGGACTCAATAGCATCAATGATAAAACATATCAAATCTTGAAAGCATAGCAATAGTCAATTGTTCACAATTCAATCACTGAGACATTTTGTCAAACACTTGGAGGTCATCAACTTTTACATGAATGAGAACACATGCTAACATGTCATGATTATACTATTCAATTCACATGGACATTCTATCAAATACTTGGGGACCATAATTAATGCACGTGATAATAAACCACATAAGCATCATGACTACAACTTAAACTTGCAATTTCAAGGGTTTTAACATGGGAATTATATCAAACAACATACATGCGTATCAAACAACATACATGTTATCTTATGTTCATGAATCTTATAATTAAATGTTGAATTGAAATCTATACAACAACACAAACATGAATATAACCCAATTTGCGCATGTAAATCATGAATATATTAACTTATAATTTTAAAAAGGGTTCTTGAACTCCAAGGTTGGAAAGAAACCCACGGATGAACACTTAACATACCTTGATTGTTGGTTTCATGAAGATTGTTGGCGATTTCTTAGAACTTGGACTTGAACTTGATGAACATAGGGTTTTGTTCTTGAGAGGATTTGTGAAGAATGAATGTATTTTGCTCTTTTGGGAGCTTAATTTCGTGTTTTGGATGAATTGGGTGAGGGGAAAAGGACCGAAATGCTCGTGGAAACTTGTAATTTAATGTGCAAATTTGGCCTAGTGATGCGATAGGTGATACACCACATCAATGGGGTCAACACGACCACCAACGTATCACATCGATAGGTATGACATAATAACCAATGCAATGTATCAAGATCGCGTTGGTTTGCTATTTTGGCCATCCAAACACGACTCAAACGATGTCCAAAAGTTTCAAAACTCACCTAATATGACCTATTGACATCCCTAATCTTGAATAAATTTAAAAACTATCAAATCTAAGTCCGGAGATATCTTAAATGATGCCATTGAAATATCGGGGCCAAAATAAGACGAAGTGTCAATACTTTGCTAAAATTTTCTAAGTTTGGGGCCTATTTTGGCATGCTATATAGGACTTTGCGAGTTCTTACAATATCTCCCCCTTGGGAACATTTGTCCTCAAATAAGACTGACTGAACTGAGAGGAACTATACTTAAACTAGAATACATAACTGAAGCATGACTGAATTCTGGAGACATGACACATGACTGAACTATTTCATGAATGTATGAATGATGTGAGAATGATATGCAACTAAAACTGAGTATCGAGAGTAGTAAATCTAAGGAAGGATGTTACCTTAGGCTGAGAATACGGAAAAATCTGAGATCCTTTACTGAACATGTATGAATAGGATCATGAGATGATAACTGAGTCTGAAGCATGATACATGAACTAAATATCATGAACTAAACTAATTTCTTGAACACATGTAGTGACATATGAATGGCTATAAGGCCGAGATAGGAATGAGAGAGTCAACTTGTGAGTAACCATGATCTCTGGCTAGATCTTATCTCATGAAGAAAAGATAATAGATTTAGATCATAAAAAACTCGACGGTATTACTTGTCCCCCCTTGGGATAGTTCATCCCCCGAATGATATTGACTTGGATGAAATACCAGGAAAACTAAGATGATGTACAGAATTCTTATGAATTGAACCATCACCGAATATCTGGATTCTGAAACTATTGCCTGATGTATGAACTAAGCTAAATTCATAGTTTACATGGATGGGAATAAATTACCCCTTGAAAAGGCCATACTTAACTGAAGTATTTCTTCAATGCTCTTTCTAAGAGGTTCTAATAATGTTAGAGAGCAGAGAATCCTGGACATGGTCTAAATAGGACATCTGTATACTGGCATCGCTACTAGAATCTATAAGCCTGACTTGGTTACTTGCCCTATCATCTTACCCTTAGATTAAAGCCATCATTCTAAATCTGTGAACCACTTAATCAACAAATCTAAACCAAACTGCCACTATCTTACTCTAAAATCTGGGGGATAATAATACACATAGTTAGTAAACTCACATTAAATAACTATGCTCGATAATGTAAAACTTGTTGCTAGTACTTTCTTTTAAGATACAACTCTTAGCTCTCTATAGCCCCAACAATCATCATGTAGCAACTTAGCATTGACTAACTTAGAATTTTCAACTCCTCTTTCTATTAGCTCAACCCTCAAAGATTTAAGCTTAGATTCTTACACATAGCATAGATATCCCCAAATCTTTACTGCCACTAAAGTCTGGATTCGTGCTTGTAACTCTAGGTCATATGATGTCATTGGATTTTAAGAAGGAATTTGAAATCATGTCTAAATCTTAAGTATTGAGGTACTACCCTTTCATTCACTAACTGGTTCATTGAGAAGCTGAAACTGAACTACTCTATTATTGAAATCAACTGAAGAGATTTACTAGGATATTGTAATCGGGAAATTTCTAAATATCCGTCTAGCTAGGATAGATATACCCACTGGGGTAGATACTGAGAAGGGCTCTACTAAGGTTTTGGGACTAATACTGAACTTTACAACTACATCGGGGGTTATAAAATAAAGTGAAGCTCTGGATCGAGTAAAACATACATAAGAATATAAGAGGCCTTTAATGTACCTATAACTATATTAGGAGAACTTTCCTAATTATGTCAGGGTTGGAGTGTATAAAGTCTATTCTGACGTTGACTTGTGGCACTGAAAGTGACGCCCTGTCGAGTCGGGCGACCGAATAGAACTAGAGGATGACTGTATTGACTTCACGGACCAGCCTTAGGAAATTCTTTGACTCTATATACTAAATCGCCACATCCAAAACACACGTCACTGCTCGTTCTACACACACCCTTATAATTTCTACCACTCTCTATAAAGCTGATGGGTACAACCACTGTTCACACTATCCTGGGTTTTGGATCCTGGCAACCCATCTCGACTATCACTCCTAAAATTTAGTATTGGCACACTAGCTGATGTCAAAAGTGGGGCTGAACACTTTTGGCTGAATTTAGAATGGGTGCCACCCTCTAAACTATGCTGAGAAAAATTGAAACTACCTGTTCTTTCCCTCTTGTTCTCCCTCTCTCATTCCTTAACCTTCTGCTCTTCAATCTGCTGAGCATGGACCATAAGTCTAGATAAGTCCATTTCCTTAATCAATATTGCGGTCCTACACTCCTTGACCATACTGTCAGACACACCAGACACGAATTTACTCATCTTAGACTTGCTATCAACTACCATGTGAGGAGCATACCTATCCAACTGAGTAAACTTAAGGGAATACTCTTTCACACTCATGCTGCCCTGCTTCAAGTTAATAAACTCTAACACCTTAGCCTTCCTTCACTCCAAAGGGAAGAATCTATCTAAGAAAGCTGTAGCAATCTCCTCCCATTCTATAGGCCTTGCATTTGCACCTCTATCCCCCTTTTACTACTTAAAGCAGGTGTGAGCTACATCCGACAACTGGTAAGCAGCTAACTCTGCACTTTCTCTAGGCTCACACCTATAATGTCAGTCACCTTCTGAATCATCTCAAAGAATTCTTATGGATCCTCGACAGACTTAGATCCTGAGAAGGAAGAAGGATTTATTCGGGTGAAGTTCCAAATCCTGGCTGCAGTAATATTAGCCACTAGGTTGGCTGGGACTACAGCTGGTCGAACATTTTGAGCTGCTACAGAGTGAGCTAGAGTAGTGAATGTAGTTCTGAACTCTGCATGAGAAACATGCTCATTCAGGGGATCTTATCGAGCGGGCAGAGGTACTGACTGGTTTTAGGTTCTTCTTCTATTAGTCTTGTTGGGAGGCATATTCTATAAATAAAAGGTAAATTTAGATTAGACAGAGAGTTTAAATTGAGCTAATGTTTACTCACATGCTATGAGCACTGAAAGAAGGAAACTTTTTCTAAGAACGTCTTGTAATATCTTGTCTGTAAGTGTGGCGCGCTACATACATCATGAACAAGACTCTACTTGACACAACTTTTAAACTCCCTAGGACTCTTTAGATCCTTAGACTCTGATACCAAGTTTGTAACATCCCTAGACTACACCCTAGGCATCACATGGTGCTTACGACCCCGAAGAATCAAAAGCTAACCCATGTCTGGTACCTGCTGTGAGCACTGAATAATAATACTGGAAATATATGTAGAAGTTAGGCTAAAAATTCTATAAGGTTCATAAACTGAAAACAAGTACTAAATACTGATAATAATAGTGTAAATACTGAACATCTGTCTAAAGTAATCTAGTCTGAAAGCCTCTAACTGTCTGAATGTAGAGTTAATGGGACAAGTCCCCAATAAACTCCGACTACTGAACATACTAAATCTGTTGAAATACTAAAATAAAATAATATCCTTGATGGATAAGGACTCACTACTTAATCTGTCGCTGATATCCTAAGTTACTAAGTATGATTAGGAACCCGTGCATCTAAACCTATAATATGAGATATCATAGTGCAAAAGAGAGTATGCAGCAGTACGTGAAATGTACTGGTATACTAAATGAGGTAAGGCTTATATACATGGGTTCATATGTATAAGATGATAACTGACTGAATGAAAATCATGAAGTAACTGGATGAGTGTACATGAAAAACCGTAACTGCTGAACATACTGAACATGCAATACTATGCATGTAGATATATATCATGTATTTGAGATTATATTAAAACTGAGTACTGAATTTATGATGGCTGAGTAACTAATAACTGATAGCCATAGTTCTATAAAACTGACTGAGTTCTTTACTGAAACTGAGACTAAAACTATAAGTATAGAAGGTATTATCTAACCGACATACCCCGATATAGACTGATTTGGGGTCCAACCATGACCCTAGTTGGAAGGGTGTTAGCACCTTGCCACAGGTCTAACAAAGCTGGGTCAACCCTAATCTGGCAGGAAGACTCATGAAATATATATATGATTGCGTCAACCCTAGTCTGGCAGTAGGATTACTTACACTATACTGGATACGTAGTTCTATAACATAGGGACTGCTACTAAGGGTCAAACCCTCTTCTGGAAGGAAGGCCCCAGTCCCTGAAGTTGTTCGATTCTGAATCTTACTCCCAACTGAATCGACACTTAACTGATCACTAGACTGTACAAGGCTTGACTAAACTGACACTGATCGTGTTGACTAACTAAACTAGATTGAGTTCACTAAGTTCTGTTAACTGACTGAGTACTACTATTCTTGACATTTACTGGGACTATTCTATAACTACTGCAACTAAGTAAACAACTAGATTTCGGGTAATAAATACCCCCAGGATTTGATAGCATCAATAATAAAACATAACACATATTGAAAGCATAGCAATAGTCAATTGTTCATAATTCAATCACTGAGACATTTTGTAAAACACTTGGATCTCATGAAATTTTACATGAATGAGAACACATGCTAACATCTCATGATTACACTATTCAATTCACATAGATATTCTATGAAACACTTGGGGAGCATAATTAATGCACGTGATAATGAACCACATAAGCATCATGACTACAACTTAAACTTGCAATTTCAAGGGTTTTAACATGGGAATTATATCAAACAACATACATGCTATCTTATGTTCATGAATCTTATAATTAAATCTTGAATTGAAACCCATACAACAACACAAACATGAATACAACCCAATTTGTGCATTTAAATTCTGAATCTATTAACTTGTAATTTTAAAAAGGGTTCTTGAATTCCAAGGGTGGAAGAAAACCCAAGTCCTAACATACCTTGATTATTGATTTCATGAAGATTGTTGGGGATTTCTTGGTACTTGGACTTGAACTTGATGAACCTAGGGTTTTGTTCTTGAGAGGATTTGTGAAGAATGAATGTATTTTTCCTTTTTGGGAGCTTAATTTCATGTTTTGGCTGAATTAGTTGAAGGGAAAAGGACATAAATGGCCTTGTAAACTCATAAGTTAATGAGAAAAACTGGACTAGTGAAGCGATAGGCGATGTGCCTCATCGACGAGGTCAACGCAATCACCGATGCGTCGCACCGATGGGTATGATGCGATAGACAATGTAATGCGTCCAGATCGCATTGGTTTGTTGTTTTGGCCATCCAAACACGAATCAAATGATGTTTAATAATTCTAAAATTCACCCAATATGACCTGTTGACATCCCTGATCATGAATAAATTTAAAAATTGACAAATCTAAGGCTGGAGAGATCGTAAATGATGCCATTGAAATATCGGGGCCAAAATGAGACTAAGTGTCAACACTTGGCTGAAATTTTCTAACTCTGGGACCTCATTTGGAATATTATATAGGACTTTTTGGGGTCTTACATATATAATGTGGAGGGAGCATTATTCAGTAACTAAGGATAAAATTTTATAACAATTTTTTGCTCTTTTAATTACACAACTCCCAATCACGACATACATCAATTTTACAACACCAATAGCTACTTTTTTAGGCCTCACTTTCACCTCTTTTCTTCTTATTTTTACACTCCTTCACTTTATTAATTTTCAACTAAATCACTTAGAAGCTTTGGATCAAATTAAGGTCAATCAAGGAAGGGGATACATGCTACATATGAGGCTACCAATGAATTGGCTAAGGCTCAATATGACTAACTAGGATTATGCACAAGGGTAGATAAAAGATGGTATAAAACAAGGCTATAAAAGAACTACCTATGTCATCTCCTAGACACACACTCTTTATTTTACTTTGCACACACACCAGGCAAGTTATAGACATCACATGCAACAACGAATACACGAAAAATCTCACATATATTTGGCACATGCTCAACTGAGTAGGATTATCATAGACTCTAAACCAAGTAATCCCATAAACTCAACATTAAGCCAACAACGTACAAAAGTCATATTCATGAACCGAGGAGTCTCAAATGTAGTAATACACCATAATAAGATGCTTTACACTTAAAACAACTTACATCATTCAATCATCCATAACACCAACAAGAACGTCTTACTTATTCCTATTTTTTTTAAATCTACTCCTACAAAGAAAAAGGATACTAGGTTCAAAGGGCGCCCCCATGGAAAATAACAAAGAAAAAACCATAGGGTGGGTGAAGTGTGCATCTACTAGACCCAACTAAAATGACAAACTATGAAGCAAAAATCTTTTTGTAATTTTTTCAAATTTAGGCAAAAACTAGAAAAACAACTAGAAATTAAGATCCTACAACATCTTTTCACCTGAAACATGGGAATTTCCCCACCCCATACTTAGCAATCTACTTTATCCTCAAATTTGAATTTAAAAGAAGATATAGAAATACTTCCTGAGGCCTCTAGGCCTAGCGGCCTAGCTAACAACATCTTTAAATATCAGTAAGGTCGGGTGGACCCACAGTGAGTCTTTGCCATGCTTTTTAGCTTGGGTCTTTAGTATTCAGAATTTCTATCAACTGTGACTTAACAAAAATAAAAACCACGTGCAGTAAAAACTAAAATACTAAAAATAAAACCTATCTTAACTTGGGTTGCCTCCCAAGTAGCGCCTGACTTAGTGTTGCGGCTTGACCCAACATCACTACTTAGCAGAATTTCTTCATTCTTTTCCTCCTACTTGGAGGTCATATTCTTACTTATTTCTGACCTCTTGGGTAGGAACTCTCAAGGTTAACATCATTCTTAATAGTATCTTTTTCAAGGTCATCAATTTCACCACTATAGGCTAGGGTGGTGGCTTAGTAAACTCAATGAGACTGTCCAAATAGATACTTGGTGGTTTGGACTCCACCTCACACTTATCCACTTTCATCACTGTAATCATACATAAATCTTTATAATAGGACAATTGATTGAGTGGTTTATAAACTTTCAAAACCACTTCTTTGTTATCTAATCTCAATTTGTGAGTGCCCTTTTTCATATCTATCAACGTTCCTTCTATGGATAAGAATGGACATCCTAGTATGATTGGTACCTAGTCATCTATATCATAATCCAAAACAATAAAGTCAGTAGGGATTATAAACTTACCAACCATTATGAAGACGCCCTCAATTATTCCTTCGGGTCTGACTTGGGTTCTGTCTGCCATCCAGAGAAACACAGAGCATGGTCTCGGCTTACCCATCCTAAGAGTGTTAAACATTAACAAAGGTATAAAATTTATACTCTCCCCCAAATCACTCAAGAAAAAGGACAAAAACATTATCACCAATCTATATGGGGAGGGCGAAACTCTCTGGGTCCTTAACTTCTTAGGCATCTTCTTCATTACCACAGAGCTACTCTCCTTAGTAAGTTCTATCGTTTAAATGTACTGCAACTTCACTTTATTATTTACCACATACTTCAAGTACTTGGTGTACTTGAGAATTCCCTACAAAATATCTAAAATTAATGTGAAGTTCACTGAACGTGTCAAAGAACTTCTTAAAACAAGCATCTTTGTTGGCCTTTTTCTAACTCTGCAAGAATGGTGGTGGTGTCTTTTCAATCACATGCTCAGTATCTTTTTCTTTTGGGTATTAATACTTTCTCAAATTATCAACATCTTTACTTGCAATGTATTATGAAACTAACTTTACATCTCTCTCTTTATTTTTCTTTGGAGGTCTGTCGCTAAGCTCTTTACCACTACTCAAAGTGATTGTCATAACTTACTTTAGATTTTCTATGGTTTCACTTGGAAAACCACCTTGTGGCCTAGTATTTTATGCTTGGTATAGTTTCCCCAGCTATTGTTCTAACTGCTTCTAATCCACTTGCTGATTTTTTTATTTCAGCAACCATTTCTTCTTGCTTGACCAATATCTTCTTTAAAGTTTCCTCTATATTATTTTCCTATGCATTTTGTTATTGCTTCTGAAACTACTGATTGTTTCCCTAGGAGTAATTTGCCTGCCTCTGCCACTTGTGGTTGTAGGAATTACCATAATTTGGCTTTTGAGCATTGCATACAAAGTTTACTAATTCTAGATTTGCACAACACAAGTTTGCAGAGTGGCCACTATTGCCACAAATCTCACACCAACTTGGGGTCTATTGCACTAAATTCACTTAAGCCAGAGATTGGTTCATACCTTATTTGCTAAATTGGGTCATCATTTGATTCTACATAGCTGACAACTGGGCGACTAAGGCTGTGATACTATCAACTTCAATAATGCCTGCAACTATTTTCCCTAACCTTCTATATATGTCACCATGCTAGTTTGGGTTCCCTTGAACAATGTGGTTCAACAAAGTATACAACTCATAATAGGTCTTCTTCAACACCTGATTAACTACAGCTAAATCTCAAAAAATTTTTGTGTATGGTAAAGGGCTTCAACAAAGGTGAGTTAATACCTCATTGGACTGCTGATGATGTAGAGAATCCTGAAGAAGAGACTTGAATCTCTCTGAAGCATGATACAGGTTCTTATCCGGCTTTACTTGAAGCGTAAAATCTTACTAGATAGTCTCGTAGTCTTGCAAGATGGAAAGAAATAGATAAGGAATTTCTAGGCCAAGTCATCCCATGAAGTAATGGAAGTTGCCGACACAACGTTCAACTACTTTTTTGCTTCCCCTAAAAGTTAAAAGGGGAAGAGTGTCAGCCTCACATAATCAGTGGACACTCCGATTAGGATGAATGTGTCGCTGATATCCAAGAAATTTTGCAAGTAAACCTGCAGATCTTCATGTGACAGCACATAAACTGACCACTGCTACTCAAGAGCTGCACTATGTTCTTTTTCAATTCAAATATACATTTTAGAGATGGTCTACGAATAACGGATGTCGCATTAGTTGCAAGTGGGATTTATACTTTGCAAACTGTCCTACAAGATGATGGATCCTAAGCCATAGGTGCAGGAATATCTTTCTCTTCATGAATATGCAGAATTTTGTAGAGAAGTACTAGGCCTTCCTCCTTTAGTGGAAGCGTTGCTCGGGATTGGGGTCTGGTTCAAGAAACTCCCTATCCTTTGCTAGCTTACTAGTCTACTACATGTGCCTACAAATTCAAAATCCAAGATCAAATGAATAGCACCAAGGAAATCAAAAAGTAAAACTAAAACTAAGACAATTGCCAAATTAGGAGTCCCCGACAACAGTGCCAAAAACTTGTTAAGCCCAAGCGCACATGTAAGTGTACGTGGTCTACCCAAGTAATATAGTAGCCTTAAAAAAAGAAAAGTCCCATATGGACTAGTGTAATGAAACTATCCAATTCGAGTTCAACTATTAAGATTAAGCAAGTGCAAACATAACCACAAGATATTTGAAAGTATAACTAAATGTAAACTAAAACAATACGGTAAAGTAAAGCTTATGGATAATAATAGGGAGAAACATAGGGTTAAGGCACTGCGAACAATCATACGTAGCTATATAACTTAATTGGTTAGGTTAGTTATCTTATTTTTGGTTCACGGGGTCGATAGTATGACTACGGCCTTCCGAACCTCTAATCACTTATCTAACATAGCCTCACAACTACATCGTTGAGAAGGGATACAAGAACTAAGTTAAGTAGATTTATATTCTATGCCATAATGAACCAAATAGGTAATTTAGGTATATTCCTTTCCTAAATTCAATTCATAACATCATTTAAGTGATAGATTATGATCCTATTCTGTTTATCCCATGTTCTACCCTATCATTTATCCTTTTTGGTTCATCATAGAGTTAAGCAGGTGTTATAAGGGTAGAAAATCCTTAAAATAGTGATAAAAAGGATAGAAAACAACCAACAATGATAAATAACAAAAACCAAATCAATTAATAAAAAGAGTACTCTTGTTCTTATCCTTAATCCCGGAAAAGGGTGTTTAGCTGCTTATAGACATAACAAGAATCATAGTGAAATAATTCACATTAAAATCCATAAAGAAACTAAATTAAAGGAGTAAAAAACTTTTTTTCAGTCTTATCCAACGTATTTTCAATCCCTAAGGTCATCCAAGGTGTGTACACAAAGAATAGAGTATCCTATTTATACTTGGCCAAAGTTGGCCGATTTGAACATACCACTGTGCCATGCCAAAATTGCGCCATATAGGCAGTGTAGCATAGCCTAATCGAGTGTATACACTTTAAATTTCATCTTATAATGCATCTAATGGAACGACACTCCCTTATCACGGTGCATAAGGTCCGTGACACATGAATAAGTCTCAAAATTCTAGATTCGACATTGCATTATTCCATGCATTTGTCCTTCAAGTCCAAGCATTGTGGTGCCTTTTTATCTTGATTTAAAGCTTGGTTATCAACTATAAATCATCTTTATAAAATCACCAAGCATTCTATATCATCAAACCCCACACATTAGAGCTCAAAACATCATAGAATCTAACACGATGCACTAGAAAGGAACATAGCTCAAGCTAAGCAAACTAGTTTTCGTGTTTGAACTTTAACTTAAATATAGCTCAAGCTAAGAAAACTAGTTTTCATGTTTGAACTTTAACTTAATTTTTTGACCACAAAATCATTATTAACATACATTAAACACTATAAACATATAACTAATCACTTAGATGCTTATTTATACAAACATTCACTCAATAAGCACACGAGAAGTCCTTTAAAATAAACTGAGTAAACGTAGATAACAATACTTAGGTGTATAAATCCACCTAATATCACTCCTCATCACCTTGTTTCTTACTGTTCTCTTTAAATTCTCTAAGCTTTTGGTGACCCTCATTCACTTGAGATGGACAAAGTGGATGGAGAGTAAACTTTCAACCATTCAACTCAAAAGAATACCGATTGGTCCTCCCATCATGCTTGGTTTAACGATCATATTTCCATGGCATCCCAAGAAAAAGATGACAAGCTTGCATAGGTATCACATCATAATGAACCTCACCATGATATTTCTCAACTTTGAACCGAATCACCACTTGCATAGTCACCTTCAACTCACCACAATTATTTATCCTTTGAAGCTTGTATGGTATGGTATGTTTGGTTGTGGGAAACTTCTAGAATTCAACCAAGTAGCACTAGCCACATTAGCACAGCTTTCACTATCAGTTATTAATAAGCATACATTTTTCTTGATAAGACATTTCTCCCTTTGACTTAGATTATCTATTGTCTTACTAATCATTGCACACCTTACAACAAAGTTTGGAACCTAATACTCTCCATCATAAGGCCAATCATCTTCATTATCGTCTTCTACTTACTCACCTTCTTTGGACCCCTATCATCTTGGCCTTTTTCATCATTCTGATCTTCCAATCCCACATCTTTCCAAGGTAATACAACTTTCCTTCCCTAAGTATCACATTTCTCTGATTGGGACATTCACTTACTTTATGTACGTATCCTTGGAATTTAAAACATTGAAACCTTTTCGATTGGGAGTAGGATATTTATTACCTTCATTCCTTAGAGGGTACTTTTAAATGGTCTTATCTATGGACTTCTTATTATTAAACTTGTAGTCATTGTTCTTGTTCCATCCCAATGTCAATTTCACTCCTCTTTTTTCTTACTCCAAGTGTTGGTAGATGAGTACCCCTATGGTTTGTAAGTTGCCCCCTCCTTGATATCTCTCTTAATATCCAAGGTCACTTGAAAGATTTTTTCTACAGTTTCAAACTTATGGATAGTCATAAATGAGGAGATTTATTTGTTCAATCTGACCTTAAAGCATATGATGTCATGGTTCACATTTTCATGATGCTTGAGCTTCACGATTAATTATTGGAATTCATCATAATAGGCCAAGACACTCTTTCTTCCTTGCCTCATGTTGTATATTTTGGCAAGTAGCACATGTCTATACCTCTATGGTACATACCTTGGTCTTACGAGTCCCTTCAATGCATCGCATGAAGTTAGTTTTCCATCATTTAATGCATTTCCTAACCACTTGGCATAATCCCACCACATATTGGCATACCTTTCAAAGTGGGCTATGACATAGCAACTTTTCTTCTCTTCGATGATATTATTGACTTGGAAGATCCTTTTATAAGAGGACTCTCATGAGATATAAACTTCAGGATCACTCTCGCCCTTGAATGTCGGAAGACTAACCTTGATTGAATTGATACCCATATATTTATCCCTATTATCTTGTTGGTTTCCATGATCATAACCTTGGGGTTGGTTTCCCAAGTTTTCTCTTCCATTACCACCATACTAGTTCCATTGATCATGACCATGGGGCCGATTTCCTAAGTTTTCCTTACCATTAGGCATCAAACCAAATCTTTCTCCACAACCTCGATAAGCTTTTTGATTTATTGGTATATCTCTCATATCACCTACCAACATGTCGCCTTTATCGAATGTGCTAAAATCTTCTTATTATACCTCTCTTTCTTTCTCTTCTATTTGGATGAGTTAGTTTTGGTTAAGGGATGGTTGTTATGGAGGAATTTGGTTTAATAGAGGTTGGGGTATTGTGTTTTGAGATTTGTATTTTGGTGTTTTGTTGAATTGAGGTTGGAGTAGTCCAACGGAATTATGGTTTTATGGACATGTAGTGGCTTGAGGAATGGAATCACGTGCTTATATTGGTGGATTGATCATTTGGTGAAGGTTTTTTAGGGAAATATAAATGGAAGGATTTGGAGCATGCCCACTAGTCGAGGCATGGTATTGTTGAGGTGTGGATTAGGATAAGTTTAGTTGACCTTCCACGCTATCTACTCTTCCACCTATGTTGGAAACGCTCCTTTCAATTGAATCCACCTTATTGTCAAGTGATCCTATCTTATCATCCTTGGAATCAATTTTATGTTTAAGAGTTTCAGTGGCCGCTAAAATAATATTTGTGGAGTTTTTTCCATGGTTTGTGAAGTTTAGACTTCCATAGCTATTGTAACTACGAAGAAAGACACTCAAAAAAACAACAAACATGTTAGTATTTGCAAAATTAACCTAACAACTCTTCACACCTTTGTTTAACTCACACTTGGATCACAAATATTGAAAGATGGTTTGTACTCCATGTGGTAATCGAGGTGTCAAGTGCTACTCTTGATCAAATTGGATTCTTGTTTAAGAGACTCAAATAAATATACAAGGACTTGGATCAATAAAAACAATGATATAAAATAGAAAATCTTGAAAGAAATAGGACATTGAATGAATCTGGCCTAAAAAACTAATCAACTAACTTAGTAGATGGATTACTAGTTGTTGAGTAAATTTAGAAATCAAGAGATGAATTTAGGAATCAATAAGTGAAACCAAGGAATCAAACCTAAGCAAAAGGAGTTAGAGTGTTAAAATGCAATCTTAACTGGAATATGGTTTTGGGGAGGCTTGATCTGTATTGGAGGTGTATTACACATCTTAGGCGTATATAAAGGGCATGTCCAATGCATGTGAGAACTGCCTTGGCATACTGGAGAAGTCTGGGCACATATAAAGTGCATGTCTAGTATATGAGGTAGCCTAGTTACTGGTTTAACCTGCATGAGTAGGCCTGGAATAGTTGAAACACAGCTTGAGCGCAAGTCCACGGCTAGTTGGCCACCCCCTGCTTGCTAAATGGTCGAAAATGCCCTTCTAGAGGTCCTATGAGGTCTTATGTGTACTATTCTCTTGGAATATCCTTGGAATATTTGTAAATGCTCTAGTACTAACACTTTTACACCCTTTTTATTCCTTCTTTTTGGATCAAACACTCACTTCTTGATGAATTGTCAAAATAAAGATAATAATCTCTCCAAGAACACCAAGAATACCAACCTTTTTTATTACCTTGGAATGAGTTGAAATTTAAAACCTATGCACTTTTCAACATTCTAAAATCATTCTGAACATTATTTTGCTCAAATTCCTCACCTAACTTTAAATCTTGCAACCCACTTTAAACTTCTTCAAACCCAAGCTTCAAATGGTAGTATAAGGCTCGATATAAATCCAATTTAGTTTGAATTTGATATTTGGACTCTAACAGTGTTAATAAACACAAATCTAACACTAGAAAAACAAGAGAACTCAAAAATCAAAAATACAAAAAGTGACCTAAGACCTTAAATATGAATAGTAATATTTTTTGGGGATTTTGATTTTCCAAGATGACTATACCCAAGATTGACTTTGGAGGAATGAAATCGAGCTCAGCTCTAATACAAAATTATGGGAATCAAATTATGAAAACTAGAATCAAATATGGAAAGTAAATAGATAATTGATAAAGGAAAGAAATTATATACAAGAATAAGAAGTAATCAAGAACAAAAGGATATATTAAATACTAATACCCTTAATTACAAGCTTAATCAAACACCTAATTCTTACGGTGACTAAGAAGGAGATAATCGCCCTCTAAACCAATGCCTCTAAACTAAAGTTCAACAAAAGTTTTTCAACACTCTCACTCAATGCTAAAACTAAGAAAATAAGCTAGGCCCCCAAGTATTTTTAGTTTAGGCTAATTATTACACATTTAGGGCCCAAAACTCACCCAATTGATAGAAACAACACACTAGGGGCTATTTTGACCCACTTTTAAAATGCTAGAGCGGGTCAAAGGAGGATCCAAAGTGCCTTAGGTGCATGTCCCTTAAAAGGGGCTTTATAGCTCCATTTTGCATTCCCTTGGCTTCTTCAATGATCCTTGACCCAATGTGAGTGTGATAATCAACAAATGAAACCCTTTTGATGGTAAGAAATCTTCTTCAAGTACCTTTCACTTTATGAAAAATCCTTGGATTTTTTGATGCTCCCGGGCTTAACTTCTAGTAAAAGTCTTTGAGCTAATCTAGATTGTATCAGTACTCTTCCTAGTTTGAGAAGGAAGAAGATGATACAGAGGATAAGGTAGATTTATATTATAGGTTTGGAAGGGACATGATTCAATCTAGGATATGTTTTGGTTCTGTAGAGGAAGAGAATGCACTCAGCTCCCAGTCTGGGGGAGGGGGGGGGGGGAAGATGATGCATCTGGTTCAGCTAGTGAGTTGGCTTTGGGGCCGATTTCACCCAGGAGTGTGAAACTTAGGTCCACTAGAGATTTCATCAGCAGCAACACATGATGCTTTATTGGATACACAAGACACTTAGCCTCCTATCCCACTACCTGCTTCTCCAGCATCTGATTCCATAGATATCTCAATTGTACCCATTGTTGCAATTTCACCGAGATGGTATGTAGAGGAGATGAAACTCATTTATGAAAAAGATAGATTCATTATGAAACAGGGTCATCCAAAGAAGAGTATTGCAGCAGAGAGGAGGATTGATTTGATGTGGCTAGTAGGATCACCAGACCTGCGGGCCTCTATTGATAGATATTAGTTAGGGTGGATGACTTGACCCCAAGGGTCATAAAACTCGGCTCTAGTTAAGGAATTTCATGATTCCTACACCTCTACTATTTACTTAGTTTCTCCACCAAGGGTAGAGGTGTTGAGAAGCCACAGTTGACTCAGACTTTAGTTTGAGGAGCCAGAGTAGATATTTTTTAGGAGAACATCCACAGAGTAATTTGATCTGATATAAGTGGGATAGACATTGACAATGGAGTTTGATTTTTGAATGATATTAGCACGGGTTAGATGATCTATGAGAGGTATTAGGCTCAAACGATAGAGGATTGATTTAGATACGTGGATAGCCACCTAAATTTACCTATGCCCCATGATAGAGGTTAAGGGGGAGATAAAGAAGGTAGTTTTGTATTTTTCTGCAAAATTTTAGTGGACTATGGTAAGTTTAAGACTGAGATTGAATTCATCAGACAACCTACTTATATAGCATAGAGTTTCATTGTTTTCTATCTTGCTTGCTTAATATTAGATAGATTTTACAGCATTAATCCAGTTAGATATTTATGTTAGAGCATTCAGTGAGACCACCAATCCCCTTTACCCTTGTCTAATCCAGTAGTTATGTGATGTGGCCAGCATGCCAACTATCCCCGATATTGATCGTAGAATTGAGATGATGAGCATAATAAATATTAGTTTAACCAAGGATCTAGTAAACTCGATCCTTGCATAAAGAGCATGGCCACCTTCTACTGCTATTTTCATCCATTTTGAGGGACCTTCAATTTTGATCCAGTCAGTTGAGAAGATGGATATCGGTGTTGATATGGAGATGAAAGACAGAGAGCTAAGCCCAAGATATCTATAGGTGGGGAGGAGGCTATGCCCACCTCTACTGCATCTCTATCTTCTACTTCTAAGATGGTTGGGGCATCTACTTTTCCCCCCCACCCTACAGTTTCTGGTTTGATCAGTGTGCCACGTTAGTTTCTTCAGTGCATAGTTGAGTGAAAGGATGAGGTAACAACCCTCTCACTTAGACAGAGGGGCAGTTAGCTACACTACATAGACAGATTCGGCCTTGGGTTTGGACTACTATTAAGATCATTAAGGCCCCATTTGAGTCAAGGATGATGGCCAAGATAGAAGATTATATGAGGGGGCTTATTCTTGTATTAATAATTTTGAGGCTAGTATGACTACACGATTGCGGAAGTGCCAGAATCCTAATTTTTCTGGCTTCTAAGATAAGATGGATGCATTGTGCGTTGAGGTACAATCACTAGCAGAGAGACAAGTTTTAGTTATGACTATGGTCATCCCATCCTTCATGTTGCCTTTGCCTCCACATCCACATATGACATTCGATTTATTTTCTAAAAAAGATCTGATCTTGACTATTGGGACCAAGAGAGGTTGGGTGAAGGAGTTGTAGGACCCTACTTTACCCTTTAATTAGGCCCTGAAAAGGGACGCTCATGATTTTATGGTGTTCCTAGTTGTTGATTCATGAAGATTATTTGAGATAACAGTGGGTGCATCGTCCAGTTATGCCCTACCACCGCCTCTATAGGATTAGCCATGAGATGCCCCAGATGGGGGTGAGTCTGATACAAACGCCTAGAGTATCCTAGAAATATCTCAATTCCCTTGTTTTATATTGTAGTTATGCACTGGGGACAGTGCATACTTTCTAGTTGGGGGGAGGGGTGTATCACAATCGATGTTTTTTCTTGCCATATTTTTTTCTCATTGGCTATGCTATCATAGTAGAACTGGCATGTTTAGGTCATTTTGTGCTTGTATCATATATGTGTTATGTTTTGTTTATGTTTAATTAGGAGAAAAATTAGGAACCTAAGGGTTGTTGACATATTCTGTTTGTTTTTAAGTATTTCTGAAAACTTATACCTCTCCAAAAAGATTTTGTGATCTGTGTGATGTGAATATATATGTGACTATTATGAATCTTGTTGTGGAATTAGGATTTATGACAATAATCTTAGCTTAGCATTTTCACGAACTGGATAGGTAGTAGTTGGTAATATAACCCTTTACCATATGTGTGTGAGATGATTACCTAGTTCCGTTTGTGCGTTTAATCTAGAACTTGCCCGGTTAGTCTTGCCTAGGTTGTAGGATAGTTTGTTAGGACGTGATCATAGGTCGTTTTTAAATTTAATCCACTCTTAGCCTAAATGACCATCTAAATGTGGATAAGTATCCCGTGATCCTGAAGTTAAGCCTACATTGACCCATTTTCTTGTTTTCATCTTTCACCTTCCTAATTTAATTAAAATGAACCTGTTTTGGCCTTGGTCCCTCCTTGGACATTGTGCTCAACTCAGACAAATTATCTAAGTTGAGGATGACTATCATAGGAGTACGTAGTTAGAATTGAGTATAAAGAAGGATTTGAATAAGAGAAAAGAAAGTAGGATTATGTGTGGTAAAAAGAAAAAAAATAAAAAAAAGAAAGAAAATTGGAAAAAGAGAGAATAAAGAAATCGCGCTCAACCTGAATAAGCAAAAAGAGAAAAAAGAGAATTAAAAGAAAGTTTGTTGAGAAATGGACCCCAACTATAATTATAGTGCCAAGGAGGGTAAGTCACTAATTCCTAAATGTACCATATCAGTCCCTAAGCCTACATTACAAGCCGAATAAAGTCCTATAGTGATCCTAGTCCAACTGTCCAAAAAACTAAGGTCAAGAAAATAAGGGAAAGCCTATGATATTTTATGCACATTGTTCAAAACTTCTTTTATGAGTGTGAGTGTCTCATTATTGTCCTTACATTGACATGCATGATTATAATGTGAGATTGAGACTTCTTTGTTGTTAGGGTATATGGGTTGTATTGCTAGCTGCTTACCTATTCGGGTAGTGTAACTTTGAATATTCGTTTGATTGTTAGTTACTAATGTAATGCCATAGTTTAACTCCTTTGTGTTACATAAATCCACATACACTACCAGAAAAATGTGAATTACATGGGAATTTTCTTGCAACTTTTATAAAAAATTCGTAGGAAACTAAATTTCCTGCGATTTTTTCTACCAAATAAAATTCGATGGTAAAATCTTCGTGGATAATATTACCTGGAAATTTCAAAAATTCCTAAATAATTTAGCTGGGGATTTGAATTTTTCATAAAAGGAAATTTCTTTCATAGAAATTTTTTCGCAAGTAAAGTGGCACAAAGAATTTTAATAAATTTTTAGGGAACAATTTGTTTGAATGCAGTATATACCTATTTATTTTTAACATTATCCTCCTTTGTTAATTTACTACTTCATTTGTGCACTGTCAACCTCACCCCATTTATGGATATACTACCCTATTGCACGTTTTTCTTCTTGATCCATCCCACCCCCCATTTAATCAATCAACCCTCAACCCTTATATAACTGTACTACTTCACCCAGTTGGCCCCACCCCGGCCAATTCTTGAAGTTCCACCCTATTCCTGTTTACATATGGTATTATAAATACCAATGTTTTGATGTTCTCAACCGATGTGGTACAAAAGGTACTAGTGAAATTGCACCCAATTTTATTCATACTAAATTAAATATTATCCTAATATTTATATATTTTTAATTCTTTTTTAGATTAATGTAAATAAATAATTTTATAATACTTCTTCGTTCCTTTTTAGTTGTCATATATCACTTTTTGAGAATCCATTTAGCTAATGTTTAAAGTTACATTACATTAAATAATTTAATATTTTAAAATATAGTTTAGATAATCATAAACTACATAAAAAGTACTCTAATCTACAAATCTTGACATATCAATAAAATGAGAAAATATATTTTAAATTATTGATCAAAGTTCATATTATTTGACTAAAGATGAAACATAATAAATGTTTATGTGCTCTAAAATAATTCACTTCCACCTTACATATTATGAAAATTTTATGTTTACACTTCTTGTGAGATTATATCCATAACTTAGCATATTTGTGGTACTTATAATTTTAATTTATCTTTAACAATTATATTATAACATACTTAATTGCATATAGTATAAGCAAATAAATACCTTTTGATAACTTACTAAAGAGAAACTATATCATTTAAATACTTGTATCTGATATATATATATATATATATAAGGCAAAAAGTAAAATTTCAATTTAATACAATTCTATCATTGAGGTGGATAGTTAAACTTCACATTAATTATGTATATAATTGAACTTTTCTATACTTAAAAATTGCGCTTAGCTTTTTCATAGACAATTAACATATTTTTTAAATAATATTAAATCAACATTTATTATATTTATGATAGTTATTTTTCTATTGGATAAATAACTAGCCATCAAATTTTAATAATTTGTATTATTCAAATCCAAAAAATATATATATCAAATTTTAATAATTTGTATTATTCAAATCCAAAAAAATTCCATCACTGATTTTTATATGAGATAAAATATTAATTATATGTAAGTTAAAAATATTGAAAAATACGCATGGCATTTCTACAAATATCTAATATAAATTAAGTAAATACGATAATTTCAAATGATGGCTTAGACCCTTTCTATTATATTTGTTTGGGTAATGTTCGGATACCTTATTTGATTTAATTTTTTATATAATAAGTTATTTAACCTGAGAACAAAATAAAGATTTAAAAATAAATTTATTTCTAATGTCATTATCCTTGTTATATATAATTTTAATTTTCTTAAATATATTTTCAATAAAATATTCCTTTTTAAATCTCTAAATAAAAATAAAATCTTACATTTCTAGAAAAAAACTCCAATTAAAATTATATTAATAAGATTTTTAAGTATGCATATTTCCAAGTAAAATCCAAAAGAAATCTCCAACTAAATTAACAATAATAAAATCCCCAAGTAATTCTCAAAGTAAAAAAATTCCTAAGTACACCCTCAAGAAATAAATCCCAACAAATTCATAAAACTTGAATCTCCAGGTAATAAATCCCAACAAATTCATAAAACTTGAATCTCCAGGTAATACTGCATGTAAAAATATTCCTAGATAAATCCCCAAGTAAGTATTTCTAGCTAAATCCGCAAGTAAATTTACCTAGGAATTTTCTTGCAAACCTATATAAAAAATACCTTTTGTTCATTACTTGCAGATTTACCTATGAAAATGGCAGTTGCAGATTAGTTGCCCAAATAAATTCCTAGTTAATAATTTTGCAAAAATGGCACCACATTTTTCTACTAATTTTTCTAGGAAAATATTTTCCACAAGTAAAAGGTTTTAGAATTTAGGAATTCCATATTTTTGCATGAAAATTCGTAGCAAATTTCTACGAATAAAATCCCCAAGTAAGATCTGCAGGCAATTTATAATTTTCTAGTAATGATAGTTAGTTTTGGAAAAGTTGAAAGTAGGAGGGGATAAACATTGTTAAGCTGAAATTGAGTTGACTGTCATAGGTGCCTTAGGTTTCTCCTATTTAAGAATCATGTTATTTTGTTAGTGTGTTTGTTGTCCGGGGACATTCAAATGTTCTAAGTCAAGGGTGTTGATGTGTCATAGTTTCATGACACTTTCGATGCTTAAAACCAGAAAATATGTAAGTACTTAGGTCCTTTTAGTTTGATATGATATGTTTTTGTGTTTGCATTGCAGGAAACTAGGTTTTGAAGTTGAAGAGAAGAAAAATTGATGAAAAGGTACAAAATAACCACTTATAGGTCCACTTACAGCCCGTAAGTTGTACCTACGATGGTCATAGTCCCTCCGTAGGTGTCAGACAAAAAGTTCTGAAAGCTGAAGATTTTCTCTAAAAGTTACGACACCCACTTACGGCGAAGAATCACTTACAGGCGAAAGTATCACTTCTGCCCCTCGTAAATGCCTTCGTATGTGGGAGTTCAGACACTGTTGATTTCTTCTAACACTTACGACCCACCTAGGGGTCCGAAAGTACTACTTACGTCCTATAAGTAGGTCCGTAAGTTGTCACCCATACAACTTTCTTTATTCATTTTAGTTAGATTTTTAGGTTTTTGATGTATTCAATAAAAACCCTTTTGATTTTTTTGTATTTGTTTACACACTCTTTACATTCACAATATTATACTGATTCTAAGATTCAATTTTTTATCTTGGGATCCTTTGTTCTTGATTTTTTATGGTTGATTATTAATTTGAGATTCTAGGTTTTGTTCTTAAATTAGTGTAAGATTATTCATATATTTTCCTTCTTGAATTCAATGGATGTTCTTGCAAACATGAGAGGTTAAACCACCTAACTAGGGTTGTGGAAACCCTAGCGGAATAATGAAGCAAAGGAAGTGTAAAGTAGTTCTTGATCAATATTCTTGCATGTATTTTGATCAACTTCGGTATAATTATTTCTTAATGACGGCCAAAGTTGAGAACCTACCTGTATTCGATACTTACTTTGAAAGAGAAGTAGATATTGAAAAAAAGAGATCACAATAGTAATTTGAGGTTACCAACTCTCATCTAATTAACTTGACACTCAAAAGGTAATAATTAATCTAGAATCTAGGATAAGGGTTAGCAAGCGACACTCTAAGACTCAAAAGGTAAAGAGTGAAATTTACCAAAAACGTTCACAAGACGGTTGGTGATACATATCTTATCAAATTTAGCATGTAATGTATTGAGATAGTTCGACGGAGCACGATAAATCTACAGAGTTAGGAAGTCCGGGGGAACACATTCCTAATATTCATCTCATATTGATTTCAACCAAATCGACCAAGATTTGTTACTACTGATATCATCTTCACAAAATCCCTTATTTATCTTTCTGTATTTTTCTGGCTACTTCAACAAGTTCGTGAGAGATATTCAGCATATTCCTCGTGAATTCGACCCCAACCTCTATTGGATTATATATTTGACAGCGATCATATTATACTTCTTGAAGGTGTTATATTGGGCGACATCAGATACACTTCTTCTTATGTTATTCAGTTCATTGAAAACAAACGAGGTAATAAGAAAGAGATAAAAGTCAACTACATAAGCAAAGGACACTTTTTTCATGTAAGCCATAAGTGCTCTTATATTTGTCTTGCCATGTTTGTTGTTATTTCTCGTTAAGTTCAATGTAACATAGTTGAGCCAGGGGTGATTTTACATATGAAAAATGGAGCTCGTGAATTTATAATTTCTTCCAAAAATTTGATATTTTATGTATAAATTTTTTAAAATTAATATAATACTAGTATACATACTCACGCGATACGCAAATCATTTTAAAAAAAAAATCAGTATATTATAAGATGTGTAAATCAAACTAATGAACGTAAAGCATCTCTTGTACAATAAAACTATTGACCTATCTTTAGGACTTGAGGACTACAATATTTTAACCAAACAAATTAAATATTTAGAATTCAATAATATGTGTAACTAAAAGGACAACACGCAAATAATTTTATAAAAACAACTTTGGATAAATTACTTGATTGCATTACCGGCCTTCCTAGCTTGATCAAATTTGATGTCCATTTGATAACTGCATTACTTCATGCTTCCCAAATTATCAGTGTTGCCAAAAAATTAATCCAAATCTTCAGATCAAGATTAATTTACTACGACACACCAGAAATTTACATAAGTAAAAGATGATACAGTGCAAAATTTAATGCTAAGGAAAAATTTGATAAATGGACCAATTATATACGCTTATTTCCAAGAAATAATATGGGTGATTGCACAAACATTCAGAGATATATTTTCATTTCACGTTGCAATTTGCTCGCCAATTTGTCATATTAATTAGGTGCTATTCACTAAGTAGGTGTTTCACCATGAAAATTAATTTTTTTTTTTGTAGTTGAAGTTGAAGCAGGAGTTATGTTTGATCATGTCTCTTTGAAAATTTCTTTAATTTTTTTTTTAATTATAATTTTACACCCTTGATTTTTTAAAACTTTCAAAATCACTCATCTTAATTAATTTACCTACACGATAGAACCAAATATGAGAGGCGATAATAATGTTGCATTTGTTGTTAGTGTTGCATAAAGACTCACTAGAATAGATGGATTAAGATTTCATTGTATCATGAGGAGATTTTGAGGAAGAAGAAAAAAATTAAAGTTACCTTCAATTTTGAGGTATTTTATTGATGAAAGTAGGATGAAGTGGGCAATGTAGTAGTTAAACATTTAACTCTGATTATTGAATGAAATTAATAGGGGGTTTTTGTAAAAATAAAAAAAATGGAGTCATTTGTAATAGTAAAAAAAGTTGAAATTGAAATTGGAAAAAAATTGAAACAAGTAAAACTTGTTTTCACTTTTACCAAAAACAATTTGGAATTCTCATGGTCAAAGACCCCAATTTTTACTGAAGTGAAATAACTTTTTGAAAAAAATAAAAAATTCTTATGGCCAAACGGGTCATAAGTTTCTACATGATGAGTATATAATATTAAAAAAATAACTACATCATAAGTAAAATGTCACACATATAACCCACAAGTCATCTAGAAAGATAATAACCATATAACAGCAAGAAGCAACACCACATTCTACAAATAGTACAAAAAATATACTACATCCTAGAATTAATATGAGTTGTGTGCATATGACACGGACAAACATAATTAAAATAAAAAATAATATTATAAAATCTGAAAAAGTAGCAGCATTATATACTATTTTCTTACTCTTTCTTATTATTTTTAGTAGTTTCTTATTTTTTTTTTATAATTTTTCAAATCAATTTCATTTTCAATTTTATGTACCTATGAGTAGTGAATAGATAAGCAACAAATTGATCAATTTAGTTTATTATTAGCAGTACCATTAACTATGAAGGCACTTAACTTGTAATGTTTGATATTTGTTTTTCTTTTGTTCTGTTTCAGGTATATAGCATATGAAACTTTCTATTTTCATAATTTTTTTTTCAATCAGTGATCTATCGTTATGGATATAGAAATAGGACGAAGTGACTTATCTCTCCTGGTGAACAACATAAAAGTGAAAAATATTCTTTTCTTGACAACCTATCATACCACATCTTACATAAAAATCAAAACTGAAAATTTAGTCAAATTATTAAGTTGGAATGTAAATATTATTAAAATAGATAAATGTTTAAAATAAATTGAATGACAAACCTCAATATTTTAAATGTAATTTTGAATAAAATAAGAACACAACATACTTATCAATGTTTATCAAAATCGATTGAAGAAAATATTATCATTAGCCCGGAAGGTATCCTCCATTTTCAATTTACACACTAAAGCAGATCTTCAGTCCAAAAAATATTTCTAGATAGAGAAAACACATCTTGTAATTGAGGTAACAATTAATTGCTACAGTATTCTCTATTTTAAAAGAAGAAATTAAATAGTGAAAAGAATGAGGGAAAGGGACATATAACGAAGAAATATTCTTTAAATAGTTAAGATACACTGAACATTCAAACGTGTGACGACAATCTGAAACTCAACGAGAATATGTGGATGGACCTATATTTTTCATGTGTATTAAAGATTCACGAGAGTTTCAGAAAAAAGAACTGCCACCGTTAGAAAGACAATTATGCGTAGAGATGGAGAGGTTAAAAGTATACGTAACTTTTCTCTTTTAGATGAGAAGTTGTAACCAACTCTACTTCAATTTTCAAAAATGTTGGTAGATAAGATTTGCAATTGGCGGTTCTTAACTTTGTGATTTTTAAAATTATTATTTTAATATATAATTTTTAATAATAAGTATTGATTTTTATAGTATTAATATGTGACGTTTCTGCCTTTATTATTAGATTTACATAGATCATCTATTAACATTCATGCTACGGAAAGACTAAATGGTAGTCTTAATTGGATATTAAGTTAGTTACTTAAAGGACTATGTGTATCAATTCTTGCTTATTGTGCATTTTTTCCTTTTTTCTTTAAATGATGCACCCCATGCTCTAAAAATTTTAGAGTCCCTAAACAAGTCAAGAATTATTAATATGTGTATAGAAAATCATACATGTATTAATAATACTTATATTATCTTCAATTAATACATTAAATTAGACGATCCTCATTAATTACTTCCTCCAATACTTATATTATCTTCAATTAATACATTAAATTAGATGATCCTCATTAATTACTTCCTCCAGAAAATCATACATGTATTAATAATACTTATATTATTTTCAACTAATACATTAAACTTGACGATCCTCATTAATTACTTTCTCTATTTCTTTTTAAGTGTATGTTTCATATTTTTTGAGCCAATTTAACTAATTTTTAAAGTAAAATTAGATTAGATTAATTTAATTTTTAAAAATTAAAATTGGATACACAAGAAATTATACAAAAAGTATTATAAATTAAAATAAATAAATTAATTAAGAAATATATTTTAAAATATTAATTAAAATTTATAGTGATTCTATAAAGATCATACACTTTTATTTAAAAAGGAAGTAAGTATATAGCAAGACAAAAGAAGATTCACTTTCAACTTAAAAATTATGTGTTCGAGTCTTTAATAAAGCAAAAGAGGTGAGAATTTTTGAAAATAAAAAAAAGGTTCGTAAGCTTAATGCATAGCTGGCATTTAACTTATCAACATATTTTATTTAGACATTCAAATTATATAATATTTAAATTGAACACCCAGTTTCTAATAAAATATTTAATTAAAGATTGTGAATTCAACTTTTTAAAAAAATTAATGTGCATTTTCATTTGTCTATTAATTAGGAAATTAAGTTTAGCCACATAATACACATTAACCTCAAATAGAAAATATCTAAAATTTATGATTTATTAAGACGAATGCATATAATTAAAGAGATAACATAATTTATGAGATTAATTTTACAATCTAATTGATGATAAAAATATACATAATTTTTTTTAAAATTCAAATTAAAAATATCTAACTATAATATTTTATTAAAAGTTAAGATGTTCAAAATATTACTCCCTCCGTTCCATTTTATGTGTCATCATTTTTTTTTGGTCCGTCCCAAAAAAAAATTACATTTTCGTATTTGGTAATTATTTAATGGCATATTTTCATTTTATTTTTACTGGATCCCGCTTAATAAAAAAGACAACTAAAAAGTAAATATTAGAATAATTTTAAGAGGGACAATTTTATAAACTGTACAAAATCATCACTTATTTTTTAAATTTCGTTCCCCATCAAAAGGCGACACATAAAATAAGATGAAGAAAATACTCACTTCAAATAACTAAATAAAATATACCACCAAATTTATGAAGTAAGTATGCCACCACTTATGAAAACTTCTATCACTACCAGCCTTATAATATAACTAGGTGTCAGTTTGCATAGCACGAACTTAATTTCGATCACCGTATTTAATTTGCATATACTTCATCCTTTTCAAATAGAATAACCTATTGAAAAAATTATATGGAGTAGCATACCTAAAACTTAAATTATAAAAAATAGCAATACTTTAATGAAATTACCTTGTATAACAAACTTAACATTATTTTAAGTGTGGTCCCCCACTTTGTGCGTCTCTGAAAAATTACCGTGTTTAACATGCGAATTTCATGCCAATTGCAGACTAATCTTTCTCTTTCCTTTTCTCTTTTACTTTCTCTTTCTCTTTCTTCCCAATCTTTCTCGTTCTTTGTAACTTTACCTTTTCTCTTTCTCTTTTTTCTTTCAAATCTCTCAGATTTCACTTTTAATTTTTTTCCTCATATTTTTCTCATGTTTTTTTATAAGGATTGTGATGCACGGTCTGAATAAGGAGTTGATGGGACATGTTCCCAACTAACTCCAACTAATAAATTAATTAATAAGATAATAAAGTAATGATCATGTCCTCGAAAGATGAGGACTTACTGCTAACTCTGACTGTTGAGACTGGAATCTACTGATGCTTTGGAGCTCGTGTCTTTGAACCTATGGTATAAGATACCATAGCGCAAATGCGTCAGTACTTTGAATGTACTGGTATGCATGTGAGATAGGATGAATGCATGGGGTTCATATGCATGAACAATACTGGCTAACTGACTAATATGAACGTGAGAATACATGCATGCATACATAGTAACTATATCTGAAATTGTGATAACATGAATTTACTGATAACTAACATAACTAAAGACTGAGTTCTGATAACTGATAAAATAAGTGACTGTATCTGACAGTCCTAAATCTGATGGAACTACCTGAGTTCCGTACTGTATCTGACAGTCCAGATTTTGTAACATAAAACTATGAGAAATATTCATCTAACCAACATGACCCAAATAACGCATTATAACTGAATTGGGGTCCAATCTATGCCCTGATTAGAAGGGTGTCAATACCGTGCCACTAGTAAGGACAACATGTGAGTGACCCTCGACTAGCAGGTTACTCTAATAAGAATGGTGGGAACCCTCAACTAGCAGGTTAAGCCACCTCATCTACCCTCAACTAGCAGGTATGATGTCTCAACCTACGCTGGCTACGTAATTCTGGAATGCAAGGATTGCCTCTACTGGCAGGTGAACTCCTATTCTTGGGTTCACTCAGTGCTAATATTTACTCCCATCTGAATAGACACTGAACATGAATAATTGATCTAAACATGGACTGAGTTTACTAAATTTCATTAACTGATGGAATACTACTGATATCTGACAACCGACTGAATTCATAAGATTACTGAGGTTACTGAATTACTGAGCTTTCCTGAGTCACATGGCTGACTGAGTTCTATGGATCATGGCTTGACTGAGGATATCGTGAAAACATGACACTGGCTCTAGGCATACAACTAAATTGTCGGGTACAAGTACCCCCAGGACTCGATGGAAAGAAACTAACAAAGTATGACTTTCATGAATACATGACCAATATCGTAATCCATAATTCATTTATTGAGGCAATTCATCAAACATGTGATATGCATAAGCTTTTACATAATGGGGATTTCATAAGATCATACTAGTTGGGTATTTTTTTCCTTCACATAGGCATTTAATCAAACACATGGTAGGCATAGTATATGTAGACAATATTATATAACAAATAAATATCGTGATTCAACTCTAATTTCATCATTGAAGGGTTTAATCATAGGTCCGCATAAATCTACCTTTATACTAATCAATTCCACATAGAATTGATCACTCAACATGGATTAGAATTCAATTGGTCATCATCAACATGAACAAAAGCAACCAAACATGAAATTCATAAAGAAATCCATACAATTGAACTTTGGTAAGAGATTCTTGGGCTCCATGGATGAAAGAAGTCCATGAATGAACACTATGCATACCTAGGTTGAGTTTCTTGAAGTTCTTAAACTTGAAGATTGAATCTCTTAGTTCTTGAAGAAGATTTGAAATTTGTTCTTGAGGATTAATCTTAGAGAGAAAACCCTACTTTTATTACTGTAAATGGATAATGAATTTCTGATCTTTGTACGGATATAACTAGGTTTATAAAAGGGTGGTAAAATACCAAAAATCCCCTTTAAAAATAGCTTTAAAATAACTGAACGGAACATGTGATGGTGGGTGCGATGGTCCATCGTTGGGTCGACGGTTCATCAGACTGACTATCGCATTGGGACCAGAACTAGAACTTACTGCCTTGGTGCGACCGTGGGGTGTGATGGTACGTTGCTGGGTTGACGGTCCGTCTGTCCTGACCATCGCTTCTAGGCAGAATAGGGCCTCACTGTTTCCCTTGAGATGTCCTGAGCGACGGTCCGTCACTAGTCCGACGGTCCGTCGGCCTGGGCCGTCGATCCATGGTAGAAGGTAGTCATACTGAATCGCTACGATGATCATGGGCGACGGTCCTTCGCTAGTCCAATGGTCCGTCGGCCTCACCGTTGCACCTGGACGATTTTACTGCCTTCTGTATTTTGGCATAACTTTCTCTTTCAATGTCGGATTTTGATGAAATTGGTATCGATGGAAATCTTATTCAATTTTTCACATGAAAAAAAAATTAAAAATCTTAAAAATACCACGTGTACAAAAATGCATTCATCTTTCAAAGAAAACTTCTAACATTCTTGGGACAATTTCATGCTAGAAAAAATATGGGGTATTACACTTTCATTTGTATTTTCGTTAGGTTCAATATACATTTTAAGGTATAGGGAAAGATTTGTATTTATACATACATATCAAATTTCATATGTATTTTGCTTTAGTGATGGTTTTGTGTTTTTGTTTTGTTCAATATACATATGTATATTTATATGTATTTTTTGATGTGTTGATTGTATTTGATTGTTTTTTACAGGTTAATAAGGTGTAGTTTTACTTTGTATAGGTGCCACGTGATGAAATATTCATTGTAAGAAAACTTTCAAGTTTGCACCACATATGTGCTGCTACAGTGATAATGATATTGAGGAAAGTTTACAGTTTATATTGATATGAAATATTTATGTGTTATTTGTAGAAGATTTGTAAGTTTGAACAAAATATATTTTAATTATTATTCAATGTTTTTTTGTAGAGACTTTGGTTTGTATATGGTTACATACGGAGAGTGCCTTTCTTATAGTCAAGGCATTCCTCTAGTTGAGTTCAATCCCAACGTATTTCTTACAAGATACGCTTCACTATTGTGGAATTACATCATAAGGAAAAAAGAAGCAAAAGCTCAAAGTGACGACGAAGTATCATTGAGGCCTGTTAGAAAAAGCAAGATAACTAGTGTCACAGAAGTATTAGAAGTCTGATGGTTGATGATTTTATCACATTGTGTAATTGACAAGATTTAACTGGATGTTGCTATTAATTGTAGAAACTTATTTTATGTTTTGAAGTGAATCAAAGTTACTTATTTTTGAAGTGAATGAAAGTAATTCACTTTAGTCTTTTATGTTGAATATGTTTTCAATAATTTTGTAGTCTATGTTTTATTCCACTGTTCAGTTTTAATTTTGTAACAGTGAGATTTAGCTTCAAAATACATATGCAGTATTCAGATTTTGCAATATATATATATGCAATATTCATATTAACTTAAAAATACATATGCAGTTAATATCATATGTATTTTACTCTTGGTTCATTTTCTTTCAAATATATATGAAGTGAATCAAAGTTACTAATTTTGAACTGAATGAAAGTAATTGATTTTAGTCTGTGTTTTATTTCAGTGTTCAGTTGTATTTGTTACAGTGTGATTTAACTTCAAAATAAATATACAGTGTTCAGATTTTGCAATATATACATATCCAGTATTCAGATTTAACATAAAAATACATATGCAGTTAGCATTATATGTATTTTAATCTTTGTTCATTTACTTTCAAAATACATATGAAGTGAATCAAACCTACTAATTTCGAAGTAAATGAAAGTAATTCATTTTAGTCTTTTATGTTTAATATATTTTCAATAATTTTGTACTCTGTATTTTATTTCAGTATTCATTTTTTTTGTTACGGTGAGAGTTAGCTTAAAAATCAAGTATGTTCAGATTTTGCAATATATACATATGCGGTATTCAGATTTAACTTTGTTCATTTACTTTCAAATACTTTTAAATAATTTCATATTACAAATACATATAAATGATCATATTTGAAAAACATCTCAATTATCAAATACATATACCCTAAAACATAGTATTTTCAAATAAAAAGCATATGTATTTTTCTATCAAATTTAGTAATACATAACTGTATTACTAATTGTTATTTATAACACATTATAGCAAATGATCGATAAAGATCCTAAAACTCACAAATGAGTTCATTATTATGAAAAGTGCAAAAGAAATTATAAAGAAAGAATACAGAAGAACAAATGTATCATTTATGATATTTTCTACATGAACGCCTATTGTTATGCTTAGACCCACAACCACTACATGAGTTGATGTTCTTCTTTTCAAACATATCGCTGCTCGATTTTAGCACCTTCAGCAGATGTATTTAACACTTGATGCAAATTATTTTGGACGTCACTTCTTTCAACAGCACATACATTATGTATTTGTATTTATCCTGCATTACCAGTGATTTGATATTCCACTTGAATATGTCTGCTCCTCAAATCCACATTTATGTGAGATGCCAAAATATTGTGTATTTCATTGAATGATGCCGTCGTGCTCAATAATATTGCATCAGTGACGTACTCTTCATAGTTTTTTTCATATATCCACCTTCCAGAGTGCTTCACGAGAACTGACATGTTTCCCATTGCTAGCTTATTTCACCTAAAATATAAAAATATATATATTTGTAAGTTGTCAATAGTTAAACAAAAACTCAAACAAAATTCTACATTTATAAACGTAGAATTACAAAACAACTACTCCCGAAAATACAATTACGAAACATACAACTGCAGAAAAAATATAATTACATACAATCAAAGCCAACAACTACTCCAAAAAATTCTACAGCTAACAACTACTCCCGAAAATATAATTACGAACATTTGTTAAACCTAAAATACAAACACAGAAAAATTTTTCAGACAAAATACAATTAAAAATTAGTTGTTCAACGTTAAATATAATCAAAGTCACAACCTCCAAAATTGAACACAGCCAAATTATCTATAAACAAACTTTTCACATATACAGATATACTGTATGAATTTTGATCAGCTTAAAAAACTTATTTCGATCACTATTTTGTTCTACCGGATCAATTTACTGTAGCATTAAATTTTACTCAAAATTTATCTAAAAAATATTTAAAAACAAATTAACGACGTTGTGGAAAATTTGAACGAAGCAGCAATAATAGATCACTACAAAAATTTCTAACCAAATAACCAAATTGATATGAGAAAAAAATATTATGAATGAATACCTTCAACAGTAAAGGATGAATTTACAATCGATGGTTGAATTTGAACACATTATCTAGAAGAAGGTACAGTTGATCGTTGAATTCGAAGAAACTGATCATTCAAAATGATCGATGAATTTGAAGAAATTGAACAGAAGAAGATACACTTTAATTTGATTGTTCAATTAGAAGAAATTGATTTTGATTTTTGTTTTGCCTGAGCACTTTTTTGAAACTAAAAATTGAATTTGATTGTTGTTGGTAAAAAATAACAAAAATCACGTGATTTATTAGGTTTTAATGGGAAAGGAATGTACACATTTAATTTAAGGTAATTTTATCATATTTACCTCAACTAATTTCAGTTAATTAAGGGCAGTAAAATCATTTGTATTTGTATTTTTATAGCAATAGTTTGTTAAAATACAAAATACAAGTTGCTACCTTAGGTAATTATGAAAGTGTTGCTATGAATCTCATTATTAAGGTCTTAAGTATGCTATTTGTGAATTTCGCCCTGACATATTTTACTTTTAGCTCATTTTAAAATGGATGATTTTTACTTTTTTTGATAATATTTAATTTCAACTTTCCACATGACATGTTTAAGATCACAATATTAAAGAACATTTTGGTACATTTGACACAACTTTAATTTTAAAATCACAAAATTCAAAAATCTTCTTTACTTTCTTAAACTTCATACCAAATTAAAATAGGTCATTATATTTAAACGGAGGGAGCATATATTTTTTGTGATGAGGATGGTTTATCTTCTTCTAGCAACAGTTTCTCTTTGGGAACTAAAGTAGACAGTGGCAATAGGGAACCCATGTTGAAATTCAACACATACATAGAGACAATGCACAACAAAAATATAAATTAGAACGTACCTTCAACCATAGTTGTTCAAGTGTTGTGGAGAATCCTTTGTCAAAACTTTAATAAGAAAGAGGTAGAGAAGATATCTTAGAATCTTCTAGCCTAAACCTACCAAAGGTATACCAGAATGATGGACTCATATGCGTATTTATACGTAGACTAGTGGCTCTTAGGCAAATAACTTTAATCCTAGGGAGTTTCATACTTATTTCTTGCCATCAAAGAAATACCATATATGCATAACTTGAAGGAAAATTAATTGACTAATTTATAACTTTATTTGAGAGATAAGGTAAATTTTTTAACAAAAATATGTGGGTTATTAATACATAATATTGTACGTAATATTCTTACATTCTCCCACTTGACCCACATATCAAAATTAGCCAATCCTTTATGAGTGAAAATAAAAAATATAGTCATAAACATATATTCACTCAACTTATTAAAGGGCAGCCCGGTGCACTAAAGTTTCCTCTACGAGCAAGGTCCATGGAAGGGCTCCACTACATGGGTGTATTGTACGCAGCTTTACCTTACATAAATACATATTCACTCAACTTATTAGTTATGCAAAAATCATTTTTGTCAAGAATATATTAATACACGAATCATGACAGTCATGATCTTAATCAAACACTTCCTTCCATGTATTACGAAGTACAATATGTTCAAAATAAAGTGTCCAACAACTTTATAAATGAGCTTAATATAAGTCATTCAGAGTCCAACTTTATTGAATTCAGTGATCGCTTTATAATACATGAAAATCAAAATGCACACGTTTATGTATAACAAAACTGATAATGTCTAGACAAATTATTAGAGAACAGAACAAGACTACAATAAGTTACTAAGTCCCATATGGGTCGCATGATCCTTGAAAACATTAGTTAGTAAACCTTTAGTTATAGGATCAACAATCGTTAACGTAGTTCTAACATGTTTAAAACTCATATCTTGCTTCTGGAGATAATCTCTAACCATCAAATACTCAATGTCGATGTGCTTACTTCGGATGCCACTCTTAGTATTCTTTAAAAAGCACATTATAGCTGAATTATCACAAAATAATCTTAATGGACTCAAAATAGAATCGACAACTTTAAGACCTGAAGTAAAGTTCTTCAATCATAACACCTATGATATAGCTTCATAGCAAGCTTTAAATTCAACTTTCATTGTGGATGTTACAATAATGGTTTGCTTAATATTTCTCCAAGACAAAGCACCTATAACAAGAAGAAAAATATATCCAAAAGTAGCTTTACCACTATATTTGCATCCACTCAAATTGGAGTCTGAATACCCAATGACTTTCAATGAGTCAGAATATCTGTATATAAGCTTAAGATCCTTGAATCATTGTAAATACCTCAAAATTCACTCATCAGCTTTCCAGTGATTAGTACTAGGGTTACTTTGATATCTGTCAAGCATTCCTACTATAAAGACAATATAAGGTCTAGTACAGACTTGTGCATACATAAGACTACTAATAAGTGAAGCATATGAAATGCCCTTTATTTTATCTTCTTTCAATGCATTTTGTGGGCATTGATTCAATAAGAATTTGTCACCTTTAATGGTAGGTGCTGCTATAGGTGAATAGTTTTTCATTCCTTATCTTTTCAAAGTTCTTTCAATGTAGGCTCTTTGAGATAATTCAAGCAATCATTGGGATCTATTTCTATGAATCTTTATACCAATGACATATGAGGCTTCACCTGTATTCTCCATTTTAAAATTCTTGATAAGAAACTATTTCATCTTGTACAACAACTCCAAATCATTACTAGCAAGTAAAATGTCATCCACATATAGGACTAGAAAAATATATTTACTCTCACTTATCTGAAGGTATATATATTGATCATGATATTCTTCGTAAATCCAAATGAAGAAATAACATTATGAAATTTAATATACCATTAACGAAAAACCTATTTTTGTCCATAAATAGATTTATTCAACATGAAAACAAGGTTACTTTAATCCTTCAGGTTGATGCATGTATACCTTCTTTTCAATATATCTATTCAAAAAATCCATTTTCACATTCATTTAGTGTAGCTCTAAATCAAAATAATCTACTAATTCCATGATTATTATTAATGAGTCCTTCTTTGATAAAGAAGAGAATGTGTAACACTATGAATTTTCGGTCCTTGAATATTTCTAAAATTTTATCCTTATTGTCCTGACTACGACTCCCCTTACAATTCATAAGGAGTCTTAACGGGTCCTAGGGAACCAATTATATCCTATATAGTGTGTGTGTGTGGCTGAGTTCTGTTCTAAGTATGAGTGGCTCACTACGATCCGTAAGGACTCATTATAAGTCATGGTATGTAAATCATAGGATGTCCAGTGTATACCCTAAATGGGTTCTGTGTTGACTACGACTTGACACTACAAGTCATAGGGTCTCACTAAAGGTCATGGTATACAAGTTGTCAGGTAAATAGTATGTGCTCCAGATGACACTGTCTTGGCAATGACTCATGGAGACGAGTCATAAAGAGTCATCATGAGACCCGTAATGACTTATGGTTATTTTCTAGATTTTAAATGAGGGAATTTTAGATATTTTACTCTTATCCCAATAATAGACCATGATCTATAAACATAATTGGGGGCCCTATTTTCATTGATAACATGCTCTAAACATTCTTTCTTCTCTCTCAAGCATCCATACTTCAAGAAGTGGGCTAAGGAGAGCTTCAAGGGTTGAATTCTCTCCATAATCTTGGGTATTTTAGGCATGTTACTCTTCTTTAACTGCTAATTTATTAAAACATACATATTAAAGTGTTGTTCGTATAGTATTGATGTTGGTTTTGAAACATGGGTTGAGGGTTCTGAATAACTATTGTTTATGTGGTGTTTCATGTTTGTCCCTGCATGGGTTACGTTAAGAAATCAATTTGATGCATGGGTATGGTGAATAAATTAAGGGATTGTGATTCCCCAAATTTGTGACTTTTGAAGTGGTTATGACCTCAGCCCCATATTGTGAAATTGATTTTTGAATATGAAATGTATACATATGGAACTACTCTTGAACTATTGCATAAAGTGAAAAGTTAATAAAGTATAATGATTTTGAAATTGAACCTTACGGGGTTGTGTGATTCCCTAAGCTAATATATAATTAAACTAAAGGGGCTATGAATGTTCCTCAATAATGAAATTATTTCGGCATGTTGATATTACCTTGCAAGTGTAGTTAGTATGACGATACCAACAATGTATGTCTGAATGTGTATCATGGTTCAATGAATGAAAATATGTGTTAATTGTTCTAATTGGACTTAAAAGAGGGTCGTGTAGCTGAGTCATGAAAGTGGAAGTCCCGAGGGATCAATATTGGAAACCACGATTGCTGACGCAAGGGTCTATATGATTGGGTAGTCCAAGTCCCCCTTATTATTATTATTATATGATTGGGAGGTTCCTGTCCCCACATAATATTACATGATTTGGTGCTTAAGTCAACTTGATATTTTGGGAGGTTCGAGTCCCCCATAATGCATATGTATACTCTATGATTCTTGTGACCACATCCACTGGGGCCCTACCAGCTGGGAGAGAGATAGCCCCACATAGCCCATGAGTGCCTTCTTATGTTATAACGGTTGAGCTACACAATTCAGACTAAATTTTTAAAAATTCTTGCTAAGTCTTGTCCTACCTCGGTACATGATATATATATATATACACATATATATGTATATACATATATATATATATATATATGTAATTGCATATAATTATGTGTATTGGATTTAGGACTGGTTTTGAATTATTATTCATAATATTATTTTATCCCCTATCCTTGAGGTACATGCTAGTGCTCTAACCACTAGCCATCTCCGGGCGTTTTTTTCCCACGTGATGCAGGTATCAGAGATACCTCTACTTTTCCTATGCAGAGTTAGGTGGATCATCTCAGCTCGTCAGTTTTATTATGGTAAAGTTCCAAGCTTCCATTCTCCGGAAGACTTATAAAATTCATCAATTCCTTTCATAGACTAGAGTTGAGAGTTTATATTATCATTAACATTATCATTGTTATTATCATCTATCACAGTCGGGGACATGTCCCAACCAAGACTATTTTTTTGTTTTTTTGCTAGAAGGCTTTATTGGATTATTGTGGACTTAGGTGATATTGGTCGGTTGTTTTGGACGGTCAATAGTTATCTGGTTATGGACATATCCTTTATTCTTTAAAATTTTCTTGTTATATATTTGGAATTCATCTAACATTGGGGATATTGTGTTGTTTGTGTAGGTGTAGGGGTGGTCTTCGGTCCATGGTGGACTTGAAATGCCCGTCACGATCTGGCCCTGGTTTGGATCATGACAAAGATGGTACCAGATTCTAGGTTTGGTGTCATTGGGTGTCCATAAAATTGTGTCAAGTAGAGTCTCTTTTATAGGTGTGCAGTATGCCATACTTATAAGGGGGAGGCTACGAGGGATTTAGGAATGTTTCCCTTTCTTTTTGTTATATTTTGAGCTATAGAGTCTAAGGTGTTGAATCTCGTCTAATCCTTCTATGTTCTTTTTTTAGATTATTCCTTCTAGAAGATTTGATATTCACAAAAACTTTTCTGTCCCGTATGAGGATAATGTGGATGGAGTTCGTCCTACTTAAGGAGTTCAAACTCGGTCTAGGGTCGCTGCTTCTGATTGCCCTAGTGGAGCTCTACTAGTTCCCCCTATTTTTCCCCAGGCACCTCAAACTAGTGTGACTAATGCTGAGTTTTGCTAGTCAATTCATTTTCTTACCTAGTTTGTGGCCTCCCAAACTGAGAATGTTGCTTCTATTGCTCATCCTCCAAGGCCACTAGAGTGGTCCAATTTATGAGGTTGATCCTCCTACTTTTACTAGTTCAGAAGATCCTCAAAAATTTATTAATGAGATGAAAAAGATTTTTTGAGTGATGCATGCTACTGATGTGGAGGGTGTGGAGTTCGTCACTTACCAATTAAAAGATGTGGTATATAAGTGGTATAAGGAGTAGGATCAGTCTAGTTGTAATGATGTTGAGTCCACCTTGTGGGATGATTTCTCTAGTTCTTTCCTTGACCACTTCTTTCCTCAGGAGTTGAGGGAGGCAAAGGTTGAGGAATTCATAAATTTGAAGTAAGAAAGGATGACAGTGAAGGTGTATGCTTTGAAGTTTCACCAGCTGTCTCATTATGCTTTGGAGATGGTGTACTCTATGAGATCTTGAATGAGCAAATTTTCTTTTGGATTTTCCTGGGATTTGGTATTGGAATGCAAAGCTGCTCTATTGAATAGGACATGGACATTTCCAGGTTAGTGTGTACATACAGCAGGTTGAGAAGGAAAAAAAGAAGCAGGTTGAGATAAGTGAAAGAAAGAATAAAAAGTTTTAATATTCAGTCAGGATGGAAGTCAGTAGAAGAGTTGTAAAGACGCTGGAAAATGGTCTAAGAATAAATAAGGAAATTATGGTTCTTACTTTACGGCTAGTGATCCTTATCCTAAGCCATCGGGTGATCATCATTTTCAGAATAGTATGGGTCCCAGGGCACAGGGTGCCATCCTCAAGCTAGTGGGGATCAATTAGCTCCATCGTATCCCCCTTGTAGATTTTATGGTTAGGTTTACCATGGTGTTTGTACAGAGGGGAGTAACAAGTGCTTTAAATGTGGTTAGATTGGTCATAAGCAGAGGGATTGTCCTTCTAAGGTTTCTTCTGAGGAAAATAAAATTCTTATTGCTAATTCATCAACTCTGAACCAAAAGGTGTTGCTTCTACTTCTAGCTCTGGCACTAGTTCCAACTTTCTTACGCACTTGCTACTGACTAGGATTCTAAGGCATCTCCTGATGTTGTTGCTAGTATGCTTAAAATTTTCTCACGTGATGTATATTGTCTTCTTGATACCAATTCTACTCTCTCTTAGGTGACCCCTTATGTGGCTATCCATTTTAGTTTTGACCTTGAGTGTATTTCGGATCCCTTCTCTGTGTCACCTCAATGAGTGACTCTATTGTGGCTAGAAGGGTCTATAAGGGTTGTGTGATGTCATTCTACGGCACCGAGACATTGGTATATTTGATAGAATTATACATATTAGACTTTGATGTGATTTTGAGGATGTATTGGTAGCAGTCATGCTATGGGTCTCTTGATTGTCAGACTCAAAGGGTCAGTTTCCATTTCCCAAATGAGCCGGTGATCGAGTGGGAAGGTAGTTCCCTAGTACCTAAGGGAAGGCTCATTTCATATCTTAGAGCCCATAAATTGGTTTCTAAGGGGTGCCTTTATCCCTTAATGCATGTTAAAGATTCTAGATCCAAAGGTCCTTCTTTGCAGACTGTCCCTATGGTCTGTAATTTTTTCAAGGTGTTCCTTGATGATCTTCTTGGTGTTTCTCTCGATAGGAAAATTGATTTTGGAATTGATCTTCTTTCGGACACTCATCCTGTTTCTATCCCTCCTTATAGAATGACTCCGAATAAGTTGAAAGAACTTAAGGAGCAGTTGAAAGATCTTCTTAATAAGGGTTTTATCTACCCTAGTGTGTCTCCGTGGGGTGTTCATATTCTTTTATGCATAAGAAGGATGGGTCCCTTAGGATGTGTATTGATTACAGCAAATTGAACAAGGTGACCGTGAAGAATATGTACCCCCTTCTGAGAATTGATGACTTGTTGTGCTAAGTTCTTTTCTAAGATTGATCTCCAGTCGGGTTACCATCAGTTGAAGATTAGGGAAGTGGATATCCCTAAGACTGCTTTTCAAATCCGATATAGTAATTTTGAGTTTTTGGTGATGTCCTTTGGTTTGATCAATGCCCCGGCAACATTCATGGAATTTATGAATTGGATTTTTCATTAGTTCTTGGATTTATTAGTGATCGTGTTTATTTATGATATTTTGGTGTATTTAAAAAATAAGGTGAATCATGTCGATCACCTTTGTTTAGTGTTATAGACCCTTAGAGAGCAGTAGTTATATGCTAAATTCTCTAAGTGTGAGTTTTGGTTGAATTCTATGGCTTATCTGGGACATGTTTTTTCTATTGAACGGATCATAGTAGATCCATGGAAGGTTTCAGTGGTTAAGGAGTGGCCTAGATCTATGACTCCAACCGACATTTGAAGCTTCTTGGGTTTAGCCAGTTATTATAGAAGGTTTATTGGGAGTTTCTCTTCTATTCTTTCCCTGTTGACTAAGTTGACTCAAAAAAAGGTAAAATTCTTATAGTCTGGGGCCTGACCATATAGGGGAGAGTTGGCCCCATATAGCCTATGGAGGCCTTTTTATGTGATGATGGTTGAGCTACATAATCCAGGCTAAATTTTTAAAGGTTCATGCTAGGCCTTGTTTCTTAACCCGGCATGTGATATATATATATATATATATATATATATATATATATATATATATATAATTTCATATGATTATGTGTATTGGATTTTGGACTTATTTTGAATTAATATTCATGACATTATTTTATCTCCTATCCCTGAGTTATATGCTAGCGCTCGAACCGCTAACCGTCGTCGAACGTTGTATCCCCACGTGATGTAGGTACTGAAGATACCTCTACTTTTTCTGCGTAGAGTTAGGTGGATCGGCTCTGCTCGTTGGTTCATTGTGGTAAAGTGGTGAGCTTCCATCCTCCCAAAAACTTTGAAATTTCATCAGTTTCTTTCATAGATTAGAATTGAGAGTTTACATTATCATTATCATTGTCATATGTCAAAGTTGGGGACATGTCCCGATCAAGACTGGTTTTTAGTTCTTGTGTTAGTAGGCTTTGTTGGATTACTGTGGACTTGTGTGATATTGGTCGATTGTTTTGGTCGGTCACTGGTTATCGGTTATAGATATATCCTTTATTTATTAAAATTATATTGTTATATGTTCGGAATTCATCATTGGAGATATTATGTTATTTGGTTAGGTGCAGGGGGTGGTCTCCAATCCATGGTGGACTTGAGATGCCCATCATGGTCAGGCCTTAGTTCGAGTCGTAACAAAAGGTTTCATAGTATCAATACCTTCTATTTGAGTGAAATCCTTGGCTACAAGTCTAGCTTTATATTGTTCGAGACTACCAGATGGGTCTATTTTGATTTTATAAACCCATTTAGATACTATAGTAGAGACTCTTTTTTATATTCAATGAGATTTCAACTTTATTTTTAGCCATAGATTCCATCTCCTTTTTCATGGAATCATACCAAAGAATGAAATTTTCTCTACTCATGGCTTGTGAAAAATAACATGGATTAACTTTTAGTTCAATATTATAACTAGACTCTTGAAGATATACAACATAGTCACTAGAAATTGTTGGTCTAGGAACTCTGGAGGATCTTCTAACTTCCACTTGTTGAGATGCTCCTTCAACAATGGGTTCAGGTAAGGCGGAATGTTCTTCATGTGGTTCATCAAGTGGTGGTGATTCTTAAACTTGTTGCTCTTCAGGTAATTCATGAGAATTTAACTGATGTGCATTCAAGTTTTTAATATATAATGGTACCATAAGTGGTTCCCTTATCTCTTTTAGTTCCACCACTTACGTTTACCAACTTTCACTTACTTCATGTTCCTTAATAAATTTAGCATTTCCAGCCTCAATAATTTTAGGAGAATAAGAAGTACAATAAAATCTAAATCCTTTAGAGTTAATCACATACCCTATAAAGAAATGGCTTATTGTTCATTCATCCAACTTTTTTAAATGTGGCTTGTAAGTCCTCACTTTAGTTGGACATCCCCAAACGTGTAAGTGACTTAAACTAGGCTTTCATCATTTAAATAATTCAAAAGGTGTCTTGGGGACAATATTGTATGAAGCCCTATTTAAAATATGCATAGCAGTCTTAAGGGTTCATTTCATAAGGATAAAGATAAAGTTGATATGCTAATCATGCTTCTTACCATGTCCATTAATGTTTGGTTTCTTCTTTCCGCCATAATATTTTGTTGTGGTATTCCTGGCATGATATATTGTGCAATATACCTTTTTTCAAGAAACTCAAGAAATGGACCTTTAACTTGTCGACCTTTAACTTGTCTATTTTCTGTGTACCTACCATAATATTCTCGACCCCTATCAGACCTTACAATTTTGATCTGAGCTCAAGTTTGTTTCTCTACTTCTATTTTAAAAATTTTAAAAGCATCAAGTGCTTCTAATTTATTAAACAAAAGATAGAGATACAAATATCTTGAATAGTCAACAATAAATAAGATAAAATATATCTCACTATTCAAGCAAGGGGTAGGAAAAGGTCCACAAATATCTGTATGTCTGATCTCAAGAAATTGAGCACTCTTTTTAGCACCTTTAGTGGATTTGTTGATCTGCTTACCTTTTATGCAGTCCACACAAGTTCCAAAGTTAGAAAAATTAGGAGCTCCAATGACTCCATCATTAACTAACCTTTTGATTTCTTCAATAGAGATATGTCCCAATATCTAGTGCCAAAGACTTAATGCATTCTTATTTATAATACTTAGCTTAGTGACAATTTCTTTATCATACAGAGCTATGACATTACATTCAATCATGGGGGCTATCTCAAATTTAAATAATTTTTCATACAAATAAAAGATTTTCAAAAGTTTAATTGTAGACAAATAAAAATTAAAATCATAACCAGCTATTGATAGTCTAGAAAGGGAAATTAAATTTCTAGAATGCGATGCAACATAAAAAGTATTTTCTAAATCTAATTGAAAATCATCTATTAAATGAGCTTATAAGTTCCTATTCCTTCCACGTGTGATGAAGTCCTATTGTTAGAAAAAATATTTTATTCACTTTCTATCGATTTTCTTGGAGTTAGAAAATCCTATATGGTTTTGGTAATATGAGTTACAAAACCATAATTAATTAACCATGTATTAGCTGAAACTTTAATGAAATTAGATTCATAACATAGAAAGGTAAGATTACCTTTATTCTAGGGCTATTTCTTGTATTTGATGCAATCTTTCTTTTAGTGTCTCTTCTTTCTACAGAAACGGCAAGTGGCTTTGTCAAGATTGTTCTTCTTTATAGGAACACTTTTACCCTTTATTGCATTTTTCTTATCATGAGTCACTAAATTAACATTTTTGAGTGTCTCATATTTCAATCTCTCCTCTTCTTGCACACACATAGTCAAGAGTTCACTTATTGACCATTTATCTTTATATATGTGGTAACATATCTTGACTAAACCATATTTCATAGGAAGAGAGTTGAGAATAAAAGGCATAAGAAATGATGCAGACATATCAACCTCAAGTGACTTGAGTTCAACAACAATATCTCTAATCTTCATAATGTGCTTACGCACTGTATGACTTTTATTAAATGTCATACTTAAGAGCCTCTTCATAAGGGTACTGGCCAATGTCTTGTCAGAGCTTATAAATTGTTCATCAATTGCCTTCATATAAGCTTTGACATTGTTTTTGTAAGGGGGTAGAACCCCTAATGCTTTAGCTTATACGATCCTGTATGAGCATTAAGCTCAAGCGATTAGATTGCTTCACCACTCATAAGATGCCTTAGCCTCTGGTGTACTTGATTCTGTGGGCTTAGGTAGTTCTTCCACATGAAATGTCAGATTCATATCCAAACACCCTAAAGTGAGAAGGACTTTCTCCTTCCATTTAGTAAAGTTGTCTTCAGACATAATTCGAGCATTTTTTGTTAAATAGAGTGGTAGGAAAAGTTGTTTTAACTGCAAAACAAGGATACACATACATAAGCTATGAAATAATAACCATCAAAATGAATCTCATAAATACCGATTCTTAAGCATAATTGACAAACCATGGCTAATCCAATAACTATATTGATTTAAGCATGGTTGCACTTAGAGATAATTAATTACAAACTCAAAGAAAATATTTCAAGTAACTATAGCATATTCACAAAGTAGATTAATGAGACAAGTTATACTCCATAAGTCATTATCTTAAGTGAATAGTGAGAACTCATTGAACAGATTCGTACAATGAACTATTTGTGAATATAACAAAACACTAAACAACATAGTAAAAGTTGATTTTGATACCACATGTTAAATTTTAACACATACACAGAGCCAATGCAAATTTTAACACATACACAGAGCCAATGCACAACGAAAAAATTAATAGGAACATACCTTCAACCATCATTGTTCAAGTGTTGTGGAGAACCCTATGTCAAAACTTTAATAAGATAGAGGTAGAGAAGAGACCTTAGAATCTTCTAGCCTATGCCTATCAAATGTATGCTAGACTAATGGAGTCACATGCGTATTTATAGGTAGGCTAGAGATTCTTAGGTAAATAACTTTAAACTTAGGGAATTTTATAGTTATTTCTTTCCATCAATGGAATACTATATATGCATAACTTAGATGAAAATTAATGGACTGATTTATTACTTTACTTGGGAGATAAGGTAAATTTCTTACCAAAAAGATATGAGTCATTAATATGTAATATTCTTACAACCCAATCCACTCTCTGCTGCAAATCTTCAAGTGTTAAATTTTCCCTTGTTGCTGGTGGTTTCACTATTTGCCTTCCTTTATTTTGCTTGTACAATAGAATACATAACGGTGAATTTTAATCATTGGCTTCTAGCTCTCGTACTCACTATCTTTTTTCTTGTATGATTTGAATTTATATGTGTCAAATTTTCACGACCCAACTTTTCAGGTCATGATGGCACCTACCATAACCCATCAGAATGCAAGCCAACCTGTAGTCCGAAACGGATAGTAACAGACTACTCAATAACATAAGAAAAATACTGCAGAATACATGAAATAAAGATCAATACATCGATGAATCCCAAAATCTTGTGGTATCAGTACAAGAGCTTCTAAACATAATAGGAGTACAAAAGTGATATATCAAGGAGAAATACACTGATTTAACTTACCTCTAAATACAACTTCGAGGCTAGTCTAATACATAAGAGAGAGATAAGTAACACTCCGAACGGAAGAAGGTCACTTTAAGTCTCCGAATCAGGGCTACTCCACTGTAATGCCCCGCAAAATCCTCTTCTATTCTGAGCCGTAGAGCGTATTTGGTAAAGCAAAAATCCGAGTCAAAATATTTTAGAAATATCCTCCCAAGTATGAAATACTTTGAATCATGTGGAAATCTATTTGATCATGAATTAAGATCATAGAGGTCCCCTAAATCATGGTCGAGTTGAAAATTTTTCTATCGTTCAAATTTTAGTGACTGTAAAAATTTAGGTCAACTACAATCGACCATTAATCCTTGTATATATCTAATTAGAGGACCTACTATATATCAAATGAAATATATTTGAATTACCTTTCCAACGATATCAATTTCATCAAAAACCGATATCTGAGCAAAGAGTTATACCCATTTTACTCCAGCATGTCAATCTGGAAAAGGGTAAGGATGTTTCTGACGGCCTGTCACGTTTCTGACGACATTTCTGACGACCTCGTCACATTTTTTTGATGACATTTCTGACGATTTCGTCAGCCTTAGGCAAAAAAAAAAAATTTGACCTTTTTTTGACAACATTTCATGACGGCCTATCACGGGTCTGACGGCCTGTCACGGATGTCGTCATCTATTTTTTTCAGCAATTTAGAGACATTTTTGCAAGGATATTTTGGTCATTTTTGACCTTTTTTGAGCCTCTATAAATATGAGAACCCTCATTCAAACTCTAAATTCATCATTTTTCTCTTCTAATTCTCTCAAGAATATCTATCTAGGGTTTTATCAAGAACCTTAATCCTCCAAAAAATCATCTATAAATTCTTCAAGGTTTCTTCAAGAATCAAGTTTCTCATAGTTTGGGCTTCAAGGATTATTTATTACAAGTGCAGATAGAGTCTCAAGTATTAGGATTCATCCAATTTTAAAGGTTAAGGTATGTAGACGTTGATTCTTGAGTCCCTTTTATCTAAGAAGCTCAAGAACCCTTTTTAAAATTAAAAGATTTTTATTTTTATGAGTTAATGATTTGTATGAGTTGAAATTGGTGTTTAATGTGTTGTTGAGTTTTGATTTATGTGTTCCTACAAAATTTATGAGCTTTGACCCTAGTATGTGGAATTCATGTGATGTTTATGATAGATCCTCTTGAAGTTGTTTTTCCATGTGATCTGTTCATGACTTTAGGGTGTAGAAATGGTTGAATAAGTGAAGAATGTTCCCCATAGGTTTGATAAAGAGCTTAGGTGAAACATAAGAGCCATTATAGTATGTTGAATATGAAACTCCAAATTGTGAGCTAGTCCATGCATGCCTAGTGTTTAATAAAATGCCTTCGTGAGTGAAATGTGCCAAGATAGCATGAAATCCCCAAGTAGGTGTAAAATCGGTCATGTCTAGTGGTTGTTAAAAGACCCTAGTGACCAAGTTGGGGTATGTTGATTAAGTAATTACTTCCCACAGTTGTAGTTTCAGTATCTATCTTTAGAAATCAGGACTGTCAGATACAGTAATCCATCTCTATAAAGAACTCAAATAGTTCCATTGATTCATGGACCATCCCGTCAGATAGGCTTGGTCTCATATACAGATTCTTATTATCATATCTAGAGATCTTCCATCAGATAGGCTTGATCTCAATCTCAGACTGTGTTGAGTATTCTTATTATTATATCTAGAGATCTCCCATCAGATCGGCTTGATCTCCATCTCAGATCCTTTATTCTATTGAGTATTCTTGTTGTCAGATTTGGACATGATCATACTTATTATCATTGATAATAGTTTTCAAAATAATCTGTTAGAAAAGTTGATCTCTAATTCTGTCAGTCGAAAGTAATAAGCTCAAAGTTCAGTGCTTGATGTAAGCACATCCAGATCCTCAGTTATCAATATCAGATGATTCAGTGATTCAGTATCTTAGTTTCAGTAGTAAGTTCAATTTCAGTAAAGTGGTATTCGAGTTTCAGTATCTAGAGTTGCGATGATTGTGTTCATGTTCTATGCATTCATGTATGTGTTCTCATGCATTATTTTCATGATTATTCAGTTTAGATATTGTGCATACATGAACCCTTGCATTAGTCTACCCTGTCTACATACTCAGTACATTTCTGTACTGACGTATTTGCGTTATGGTATTTTATTTGACACCATAATTTCAGAGGCATAGGATCCAGAGTATCCTCAATAATTCAGTCCCAGTCAGCAGCAGTAGTAGTAAGTCCTCTTCTTTCGAGGACGAGTCTCAGTTTACTATTATTGTTTCAGACTTTGTTTATTTTCAGTTGATGGAGTTAGTTGGGGACATGTCCTATCAACTCCACAGTTCAGTCAGTTTAGAGGCTTTTCAAACGGATGTATTAGTATTCTATTTTCTGTATTATGAGTATTCATAGATGTATTGAACCTTATCGCTAGTTTTCACATTTATTTCTGATATTATGCAGTATACAAATATAGATATTAGTAAAGGGTTGGTTGTGGTCCTTTGGGGTCATAAGCATATTGTGACATCTTGGGATGGGATCTCGGGGCGTTACAAGCTTGGTATCAGAGCCTAAGGTTCAAGAGTATCCCAAGGAGTCTGAAAACCCACATCTAGTAGAGTCTTGTGCATGGGTGTGTAGAATGCCACATTTATGTACAAGAGGCTACATGATGTTCTTAGGAGTAGTTTCCCTTCTTTCAGTGATCGTTTCGTGCGAATGAGCATGAGCTCAAGTTGATCCTCAGTCTAATCCACTTCATTCTTTCATTTACAGAGTATGCCTCCTCGTAGAGATTTTGTCTGTGGGGTCGATGATCTTCCCCCTCAGCCAGTAGATCCTAAGAATGAGAGTGTGTCATATATAGAGTTTTAGGCCACTTTCCAGGTGCTAACCCAAGTATGACTAATGTTCATAGCAACCGTCAGGATGCAGTCCCTCCTCAGCAAGATGGGAATTCTACTGCAGCCAGGATTAGAAGCTTCACGAAAATGAACTCGCCTGAATTATTTGGGTCAGTAGTAGGTAAGGATCCACAGTTGTTTCTAGAGGAGGTGAAGAAGATCACCCATATTATGAATGTTTCTGAGGAGGAGAGTGTTCAGTTAGCATTTTATAGGTTGAAAGATATTGCTCATGATTGGGCAGTGATATGGGAGAAAAGTAGAGGGGAAAATACAGCTCCCATGACTTGGTTAGAGTTTTAGAGTGCCTTTCTAGATAGGTTTTTCCCGCTATAGGAGAGAGGCTAAGGTAGAATAGTTCATGAACCTAAGGCAAGGTTCCATGACCATGAAAGAGTATTGTCTTAAGGTTAACCAATTAGCTAAGTATGTTCCCGACGTGGTAGCTGACCCTAGAGCGAGTATGAGTAAGTTTTTGTCTGGGGTGTCGAGTTATGTGTTGAAAGAGTGTAGAGATGCCATGATCAATGGAGATATGGATCTTTCTAGGCTAATGATTCATGCACAACCAATTGAGGCAGATAAAATGAAAGAAAGAAAGAGAGTGAGTAAGAGAGGCAAGACAGATAGTCGTGGTTTCTTGCAGTCAGGGTCTCAAGGTGGTAGTAGTTCTCAGTATGGTCAAAGATTTTTAGTTCCATCTCCATCTTCAGCTAGTGTACTTGCACCTGTGTTTGGGGGTGTCAGATCTGAGGAAGCGCCAAGCTCCAAAGCCCAGAGTAGTGCTAGTGGTGTTCGTACCCATCCGCATTGTGGAGAGTGTGGTAGGTGCTAACAAGGTGTGTGTAGAGCCGGTAGTGATGTATGTTTTGCATGTGGTGAGCCAAGCCATAGAAGGTGAGAATGTAGAGAGATGACTCAAAGGGGTCGACTTTATGCGTTTCAGGATCACCTTGATCGGGAAGGATTCCCAAAAGTAGACCCAGGTATGTTATGATCCCTTCATCTTTATGACATGCATTGATAGATCCTTTTCTCCCATTTTGATCTTATATGTTATCATGAGTCATGCATGAGTTTTTGATCTTGATCGATCAATTACGACCCAGTCTGTAGGTGCCCCGCGCACCGCTCCAGTATTTCAGCGAAATGTGTTTAGAGGGACATAGAGTCCCAAGGGGGAGATACCCTATAGTATTATGATGTTGCATTCCATTAGATTCATCCTGATGCATGTTCAAATTTACTTTATGAAGTTAGCATCAATCATTGTCGCATTGTCAAGTCATGCTTTCAAAAGTGAGCTTAGCCGAACATTCATGTATTAGATATGCATATTTAGTAGAAAGAGTTCAGCTTGTCAGCGTGTGTTCAGTCGTATATTCATGAGATCATCCCAGTTATGAGTCCATGCATCAGATATGCATGTGTATTATGGGAATTTAGCTATGAGTATAATCAGTCGAGTATTCCATGCATCAGATATGCATGCCTAGTATGAGAACTCTATATGTCAGTTATTCCAGTTGCATATTCCTGATCTGAGATGTTTCCATTTCTTGAGTAAGTTCTGTTGATCCGTATTCTCAGTCTATCAAGTGACATTCAAGAACGAATGTTCTCAAGGGGGAGATAATGTAATGTCCCGCAAAATCCTCTTCCATTCTGAGACTTAGAGCGTATTTGGTAAAACGAAAATCCAAGTTAAAATGTTTCAGAAATATCCTCCCAAGTATGAAATACTTTGAATTGTGTGGGAATTTATTTGAGCATGAATTAAGATCATAGAGGCCCCCTAACTCATGGTCGAGTTAAAAACTTTCCAATCGTTCAAATTTTAGTGACTATCAAAATTTAGGTCAACTTTAATCGACTATTACTCCTTGTATATATCGAATTAGAGGACCTACTATATATCAAATAAAATCTCTTTGAATTATTTTTCTAAAGATACCAATTTCTTCAAAAACTGATATCGGAGCAAAGAATTATGCCCATTTTACTCCAGCATGTCAATCTGAAAAAGGGTGACGATGTTTCTGATGGCTGTCACGTTTCTGACGACATTTCTGACAACGTCGTCATATTTTTCTGATGACATTTCTGACGATTTCTTCAGACTTAGGTAGAAAATAAAAAATTTGACCTTTTTTTACTACATTTCGTGATGGCCTATCACGGGTCTGACGGTCTGTCACGAATATCGTCAGCTATTTTTTTCAACAATTTAGAGACGTTTTTGCAAGGATATTTTGGTCATTTCTGACCTTTCGTGAGCCTCTATAAATATGAGAACCCTCATTCAAACCCTAAATTCATCATTTTTCTCTTCCAATTCTCTCAAGAATGACTCTCTAGGGTTTTATCAAGAACCTTAATCCTCCAAAAAATCATCCATAAATTCTTCAAGGTTTCTTCAAAAATCAAGTTTCTCATAGAGTGGGCTTCAAGGATTATTTATTACAAATGCAGATAGAGTCTCAAGTATTAGGATTCATCCAATTTCAAAGGCTAAGGTATGTAGAAGTTGATTCTTGGGTCCCTTTCATCTAAGAAGATCAAGAACCCTTTTTAAAACTAAAATATTTTTATGTTTATGAGTTGTTAATGATTTGTATGAGTTGAAATTGGTGTTTAATGTGTTGTTGAGTTTTGATTTATGTGTTCCTACAAAATTTATGAGCTTTGACCCTAGTATGTGGAATTCATGTGATGTTTGTGATAGACCCTCTTGAAGTTGTTTTTTCATGTGATGTGTCATGACTTTTGGGTGTAGAAATGGTTGAATAAGTGAAGAATGTTCTCCATAGGTTTGATAAAGAGCTTAGGTGAAACATAAGAGCCATTATAGTATATTGAATATGAAACTCCAAATTGTGAGCTAGTCCATGCATGCCTAGAGTTTGATAAAATGCCTTAGTGAGTGAAATATGCCAAGATAGTATGAAATCCCCAAGTAGGTGTAAAATCAGTCATGTCTAGTGATTGTTGAAAGACCCTAGTGAACAAGTCGAGCTATGATGGTAGTAAATTCCCCGATTATGTGCTCTTTGATATATGCTATGTTTTTAATACATGTCAAGTAGTTAGTAAGTAAGTTGTGACATGATAGTATGAAGTTTCCCCAAGACATGTGATGCCCAAACAGGTGTCAAGACTGATATTGGTATGAATAACTTAATGTAAGACCTTCTTGAATGGGGTATAATCTAACAGCATGTTTTCTCTACGCTAGTATATGTTGATGATTTCTAAATGCTTAAAGTGACTCTGTAGTAATTGTGGTGAAGAATAGAGGTTTGCGATCCTTATACTTGAGGTGATATCTTAATGAACGCTTGTGACGATGCATGAATGATTGTGATGATGAATGAATGATTATGCTTTACTTTTACGCTATCGAGTCCTGGAGGTATTTATACCCGACAATCGAGCTGTTGTCTAGAGCCCGTGTCAGTTTCTCGATAACTCCAATCAAGCCATGATTCTTAGAACTCAATGAACTATAGAACTCTGTAACTTCAAAAAAGTGTAGAACTTAAGAAAGCTCAGTAATCTCAGTTATCTCTGTCATCTTTGTATCGCTAGTAATCTAGCCTCTGTCCTATAATCAGCTCAGATCTAATAGTATTCAAGTGATTCAATTCTAATCTCAGAAGTGATTCGAGTAATCTAATCAAGCTTTGCATTATCAGTCAGATCTTTTGAGAAACATGATCAGTATCAAATTTAGTTCTGTTGTGCTCAGTCAAGATTTCAGTTTAGAGTGTTTCAGTTGGGAGTAGAAGCTAGCACCAAGCGAGGAAAGGGATGACGGATCTCCCGTCAGAGAGGCCGAGTTGTTAGGAGCAATCCCTGAACTCCAGAACTGCGTAGCTAGTGCAGGATGTAGGAGTCTCCCATTAGTAGAGGTTGTCACAATCAGAGAGGTTTGACTATTATATTGCCTCAAGCCGACTTCTTGCGAGGGTCATCCTGTCAGAGAGGCTTGACCAGAGAGGTCTTTACCCGTGGCACGATATTGACACCCTTTTAACTGGGATCACAGGTTGGACCCTACCTCTGGTAGGTTGGGGCATGTCGGTTAAGTAATTACTTTCCACAGTTGTAGTTCCAGTATCTATCATCAGAAATCAGGACTGTCAGATATAGTCATCCTTCTCTATAAAGTCATCCACAATTGCAGGTGTATGCATGAACCTTTGCATTAACCTACCCCGTCTACATACTCAGTACATTCCTGCACTAATGCATTTGCGCTATGGTGTTTTATTTGACACCATAGGTTCAGAGGCATAGGATCCAGAGTATCTTCAATAGTTCAGTCCCAGTCAGCAGCACTAGCAATAAGTCCTCTTCTTTCGAGGACGAGTCTTAGTTTACTATTATTGTTTCAGACTTTGTTTATTTTCAGTTGACGGAGTTAGTTGGGGACATGTGCCATCAACTCCACAGTTCAAACAGTTTAGAGGATTTTTATAGGGACGTATTAGTATTCAATTTTCTGTATTATGAGTATTCATAGATGTATTGAACCTTATAGCTAGTTTTCACATTTATTTCCGATATTATGCAGTATACAGGTACAAATATCAGTAAAGGGTTAGCTGTGGTCCTTCAGGGTCATAAGTACCATGTGATGTCTCGGGATATGATCTCGAGGTGTTATATCCGCACGATGCACACATCAATCGCGATAATTCGTACTATGATCTGCAGGCTGCAGAGGTGTAGTATGAGTACCAAATGAATGGTACTCAGTAAGCAAATGCCAACTGATCTCTAAAGATAAAGTAGATATATACAGCATATTAATAGAATAGAAATCATGTAATAAGTCAATGAGAATAACAAGGGACGACTATCCTATTGATATCCAAGAGTCTAACATAATAGGACTAAGGAAATATCAAGGTGAACTATCTAGCTATATTCAATATCTGCCAATGCTATACCGGATATCCCAGGTCAATATACAAATAAAGAGTGAAAGAAAGGTATATTATAATATACAAGGCGAAGGAACAACTATACAATATGAACAACGAAGGAAGGGATATCCGGTAGTACAATGGCTTCTTATAGCTATATATATATATATATATATATATATATATATATATATTAATACATATAAATAGGAGGTCTTCTCAAACATAACCTAGATCATCATGTTCTCATTTTAGACCTCATTATAATACTATCATGATTTAAATACTATCATGCTCAGGGTTTCTAATCCACATGGCTAGACATGAAATAGTCATGCATAATAATGCATCATAAGAAAGGAGAGGCCAAAGACATACCTCAAATCCCAATACCGGATCAATGACCAATTTGTCATAGCTATCCATAATAATGATCATAACAATGCTAATAACAATATCAATAACAATGTTCATAACTGACTACTCCGGATAACCAAATATCTAGAAGAGCCTATGCGTACCCCCACTGCCCCAGGCCCAAAAGGTTCAATCAATATACAACAACACAAAACATATTCTTCACCCGTATCTATGAAACCGTCCCATACTGGCTGATAAATATAGGTGCATACTGGTGATAGGAGATGTGCATACAAAAATGAATATACAGTATACCATCAATATCACAACTCATAATAACTTTCCTCATCAGGACCATCATCTTCGTAATCAACCTCTGGCCTTGTCGAGAATCAATATCATCTCAATAGTATCCTCCAAACTTCGGTATCAATATCATCACAATATCCTTCGGCCTTGCCGGGTATCAATATCATCTCAATAGTATTCTCTGGACTCGAATCGGGTATCAATATCATCATAATATCCTCTAGTCTTTTTGGGTATCAAGATGTTATCACAATATTCTCTGGCCTTGCCAGGTATCAATATATCATCGTAACTATCAACACATAAATATAGGCATATAATAGGTGAATAGACGCAAGCCGATATACTCAAAACCATAATCATAAAATCGCAAAGATAACTATCTTATCATTATATTCTATCTGCTCATGATTAACTAGCCATGACTCATTATTATACCGCTAATTTACTAGTCAACACATGATATCTAGTTATCAATATAATTGATTCTTCACATAATCATTAATCATGAAATAGCAACTAACCATTAATCAATAATTAGCCAAACCTAACGTCTAGTCAAGGTTCACCATTAAACCATAATCGCCATCTATTCACTATTCATCATTTATCAACTAAACATCTTTTATTAACTAACACCAATCAATAGCTAATATTGTTTACCAACTAATCCTCATTATTAACTAGTCCTCGTTATTATCTAGTCAGCATCAGTAACTAGGCATCATTATCACTAGCATCCCTTAACACTTAGCAATGTTTACCACATTATCCTCACTTAACAACTAATTGGCATTATAACTTGTTATCAATAGCCACATATCACTACCATCAATAGACCCAACTTCATCACCACGTATCAACCCTAGTTTTTAGCTACCATATTACTAAGCAAGGATTATTAACTAATATATTTAGAATTCTAAGCATCAAGTACTATAGTCACCTAATAGACAACTAGTTACCACGTAGCTTATACCATAATTAGGAAGAACAGTCATAAGATTGCATTCAGCTATAATCACATCAATAACTGATATAATAATCATAAATGTATCAAATCTATGCATGCCATCACCAGTATTTAATCAGTTAAATCATAAGCGTCATACCACACCTTCCTTCATCCCATACCGGAGAGATGTGTATATGTATACATATATATATATATATATATATATTCATGAATTGTAGCCACATCCTTAACAAGGATAAACACTTCCTGGATGTCCAACTGATATCATCTATCGGCCCTCGGCTAAATAATATGTCTGAAATAATAACAATATCATCATCACGACCTTTGGCCCATATACATATCTGGAACTCATCTCTATAATCACATTTATATGTCATAGCATATCTCTAATCATCTTACATCTAGGAGGTATCTTGCATATATGAGGTATAATATCAATAAGCATATAACCATCTCTTACATAGGAGGCATAATATCAATAAGCATGATACCACTATAAGTCATTTCATATATAAAGGTCATTTATCATGACGATAAAGAATATCACCTCATTAGTCCAACTATCATATCTAAACAGAGGTAGCATCTCTATAGGCCCAACATCGCATCTAAGAGAAAAATCATCTCTAAGGACCCAATGTCATGTCTAAGAGAAAACGATATCTCCATGGGCCAAATATCAAGTCTAAGAGGAAATGGCATCTCTATGAGCCAAGTATCAAGTCTAAGAGGAAATAAAATCTTTATAGGCCAAGTATCAAGTCTAAGAGGAAATAATATCTCTATGGGCCCATTTTATCACATCATTTTTATAAGAAACAACATAACTACAACTCATAAGTCACAATCCAAGGAACATCATTACAATATACTGAGTCACAAAGTAACCTTATACTAAGGTTTACTAGTCTCAACTATGTCTAATATCTACAATTAATTTCACAATGACTAACACAATACTAGGCCTAAGTAGGTCGGACAATCCCATTTCTAAACCTCAATTTCCTTAATTAGGTACACTATGCCATATGCAAGCCTAAGATAGAAACTTCAACTAGAAATAAGGGAACTTAAGTCAATTCTATCCAAATTATTATTCCAAGAATACCACACTAGACTAATAAGATCAAATATACTAATCATGATTCCAACACTAAAACCACATCCATAACCTAGCAATGTATTAAATCCATGCTACAATTCAATCTAAACTAGGGAGAAGTCAATAGGAGTCCACAAGGTTATAAACATACTATCTTACGGGTCCAAAACCATCATCTAATTTCCCAAAACATCAATAGTCAAGGCTAAGATATATAACTCATAATCAATCCTAACATTCATATCCACACACAATACATATCATACATCATCTATGAAAGAAAGTGGACAGGAGCCTACCTCAAAGCTAAATTGCAAAATCACACTTCAAGCACCATATGCTCATCTTTGCTTCAAAATCCCCAAAATATCATCACAACATTAAAAATATAATTTACTCATCTATACGAGTCTAACTATATTCATATTGTACTATTGTGCTTCAGGTCCAAAAACGACACCAAAAAACCCCAAGTCGGTCCCACCTACAGAAATTGCATTTTTAAGGTCAACTCAATGCTCATACATCACCAAGGAATCATAACCCTCAACTAATGGGTGAAAACAAACCAAATTTAGGGCTAAATCAATTCCTAAGCTAAATTAGGATTTTGGGTCAAGAACTAAGATATTCACCAATAAAGTGATAAAGTCTTACCTTAATTCAGATGATAATCATGATAAAAGATGTTTACCAAGCTCCCTAGACACCCACAAGACTCAATTTTGAGTTATCATACCTATTTAGGATTTTAGGCTCTCAAAAATGAGTCAAAATGGTGAAAAACACGGCCTATAGGGTGCTTAAATACCCCTACCAACTTTGGAGATGCCGTAGTCACTGTCTGGGCCACCAGTAAAGTCAAAAACTTATTTTTGACCCTCGAAACTCATTCAGAATCCAAAATATATGATCCAATAGTGAAATTTGAGTTTAAATCACATTTCAAATTCATTGGAATCATCAAAACTTTTATCCGAGATTATTTCGGCAAAAAATGGGACCCACACCTATAGTTTCATTTTTTAAAATTCTGCTCAATATCTCGAAATGAGCTTGGGTGCATTGGAACCCGAATCAAAGGTCTACCTAGACTAAAATTGATATTTTAGATCTGCTGGCATAGTTCGAATTTGCATCCGAGATCGTTTCAATAAAGTTTTCACTCGATAGCTATTTGGAACCAGTTAAGACTTCTAATAGAGAATTGGCTCTAAAAACCAAATGAACTGCCCGGTAACCATACCGTCGGTCCCAGCAAGTCATAAATGACTTGGGGCAGCTATAGAGAAGCTCAAACGGTGAATATAAACATAAATATGGAAAATAACTTGAAGGGTCACTACACAAATTTACTGAAGAAATAATTAAGAAAATAAAAGTATGTGTTCCATGACTAAAACTATTAGATGAGATGGACATACTTCAACATGATATTAATGTAGAAAAAAAATTCTAGGTTGTACTGTCGTCGACGTTATCCATTATGAGTAGTAAAACTGTATGCCATCAAAAGAGTAAGTCCTAGATGAGAGGAACATATTAATAACATAATTAAATAAATAAATTTTACCCTTTCTAACAACTCAACTCTTTTATACGAGAGGTCATACACCTAATCAACAAGATTTACCTATTAGTACTAATTATTTCATCTTTTTTAATTTATTTGTCTGGCTTAATTTGACATGAAGTTTAAGAAAGTAAAGATGATTTTTGAAGATTGTTCTCTTAAACTTAATATATATCAAATGTATAAAAGTATACTTTAATTTTGTGATTTTAAACATGTCATGTGAAAAATTAAAATTAAGGAGTTATCAATAAAAATACAAATATTTTTTTGAAATGGTGTAAAGATATAAGTCTCTACTTCTTTGGAGGTAGTGATATGGACTGCGTACATTCTACCCCCCTCAGACCCCACTATGTGGGAATATACTGGGTTTGTTGTTGTTATTGTTGTTGATGATGATGGTGGAGTAAAGATAAAAGTACTACAAATAAATTGAAACTGGGAAATACTTATCTTTCAAGATACCATGTTAACGAAATAGTCAATTGAATTTTCTTACCAAAAACAGGCATCAGTAGAACCAGAAATATCAGTCACAATCCTAGAAAAGCAAAACCAAATTTAAATCCCATGCAAACATTACAAAGAACTTTAAATAGTAGTAATATAACTTTATAACGCCTTTCAATTCTATTTAGTCACTAATTAATTAGAGTAATATATATATATATATATATAATTAATTAATTACCAATGGAGATGTTCTCTCAAGTAATGGTCTTGATATTGCTCTCAGTTTATTTCTTTTCAAAGATCGGGTAGTAAAGAAGATAAACGTTATATCTGACTTAGGGACCAATCCTTATATAATTTCCTACGTGGATTTTCAGTTGAAAAGGTACCTTTTAAGGAAAGGTGTCTTTTCATGAAAGGTACATTTTTCTATAAGTTTTCATCAAACTTTAGAAAAAGTTTGTGGGATTCCTATAATTTCAATTAAACCCATACAAATAGTTAATTACTTTTAGGCCCAAAAACTTTAATAATTAATTAAATCATAAATTGAGCTTCTTTAGAGATAGCATATCTATGTATAATATTAATATGTGAGTCCACTAAATAGAAATTAGTAACAATCTCCACTTGAACCACATATATTTTTGAATAATCATACATAGATGAAACTTTAGTGTGTACGAACTTTTGCTATCATGATTTAAATATCTCAAAATAATATGGTCCATCGATACAATCAGTATAGGATTAGAATGGTCTTTATAATATATATTCAAAACTAAATCCATTAATGGTCACACATATCAGCAATACCAATAACATAGATCAAATATAGAAATTAAATGTAAAGTGATCTATGTCATGCCTATTTTCATTTGGTCCTACCTTATGACTTTAATATTCCCAAATCCCTTTCTTATACCTTATGTAAAACTGCAATAGAAAGTTAATATCTTTATTATTTAGAGTTATTCATAGATTTCATAAAACTTGAGTCTATAAATAGCATAAATAAAACAACAAACTCCCACTAAAAATGACTCATCATCAAATTTGACAACACTTACATGAGACAAACATATATGAAACACATAAGGTGACTAACCTTTCATGAGCGAATCCCCACTCATTGAGTTTGTACTAATATGCTCAATTTACACAAATAACTCTGAACTCTTTCTTTTATAACCAAAAACTTAATGTCTATGTTCTTTGACTTAGACAAAATTTGGTTGTTCTTTAAATATAACTCACTAGACTTATTACCACAACATTATGCCATTAACCATATTCATTCCAGTAATAAAACTTCTTAGCCATATTTCCTGATTTGATGCTTCATAATAGGCCATAACTTTGACTTCCATTGTAGAGGAAGATAATAATGTTTGTTTCTTATTTTTCCAAGAACAACTCCTCCAGCCATCATGAAACATAACCTGATATAGATCTCCAACTATCAAGACATATAACAAAATCTGAATCAGGATATACTACGATCTCTAAATAATTCGACCTCTGATAAGTGAGCATGTAATCTTTAGTTCTTTGAAGATACCTCATAGTTCATTTTGTAGTTTTTCAATGTTCTATTCTCGAATTACTTAACAATCCTACTATGTATGTTATATCTAGATGCATGCATGAGACTTTCCACTACTGGTGCATATGAGATTTTTCCATCTTTTTATTCTCTACATCCAAATATGAATATTGCCACAAACTAAACTTATCATCTTTTGCCACAGATGCATCTCCTGGTGCACAATTTTGCATGCAAAATTTATTTAGCACCTTATCAATATAATTATTTTGCGATAGTTTAAGAATATTTCTAGTGCAATCCCTATGGATCTCTACCTAGAACAAAGGATGTCTCGCCAAGATCTTTTATTTCAAATTTGCTTGATAGATTTTTCTTGGTTTCATGCAATAAACCTACATCACTTCTTGCCAGTAAAATGTCATCTACATATAGCACGAGGATAATAAATTTGCTTCCACTAAATATGAGATATATGCACTAATCAATGATATTGTGCTTAAGATCAAAAGAGGTTATCACCTGATCAAACTTTTGGTACCATTGATGGGATGCTTGTTTTAAACTATATATGGACTTCTTAATTTTACATACAAGGTGCTTTGAATCTTAAGACTCAAAGGTTTTTTATTGCACCATGTATATTATTTCTTTAATGTCTCCGTTGAGAAATTCAGTTTTTACGTCCATTTGATGTAGCTTCAAGTCATGAGCTACAAGTGTCATGATGATTCTAAAGGAGTGTTTTGATGAAACTGGTGAAAACGTCTTTTTAAAATCTATGTCTTCTTTTTGAATGAATTCCTTAGCAACTAGATGTTCTTTATATCTTTCGATGCTAACATTTGAATCATGTTTGATTTAAAAAATTCATTTATAACCAACTGGTTTTGATCCCTGTGATAACTCGACAAGATCCCAAATGTCATTGTATTTCATAGACAGAAAGAAAAAGAAGAAAAAGATATAGAACAAAAATTATTAAACGAGATAAATCAATTTAAAGAAAAATTAGAAATAAATACAATAGATATTGAAGAAACAGATAATTACGACTCAGAAGATAGTGAAACATATATAGAAATCTTAACAAATACAAAAAATTTAGAAATCAATGAAAAATAAGAAGTAATTAATGAAGAAAACTTAGAAAATAGAAACACGGAAATAAATACTCTTGATAAAAAAAGAAGATGAAAATATAATACCTAGAACATCAGAAATAAGAAAACCTACATATTATAAGAATAAGTTTAAAAGATATAATCTAAAAGATGAATATGACAACTGGACACCAAAACAAATAGTTAATAAAAATTATAACTTTTTAGACTTAAATTGTGTAATTGATACAGAAAAAACAATACAATTATGGATAAGATATATGACAAAACAATTATTAGATAATAATATAAACGTAACAGATGCACCAGAATATATAGAAAGAACATTAATAGGAACAGTGAAATTATGGTTTTCAAATTTAACTGAAAATAGCCAGAAGGTATTAAGAACTGATAAACCTACAGAAGGAACTTCATCAACAACTACAACTAAATTAACACCTATAGAATTATTAAAAAAATATGAAATAGCTATAAAAGAGGAATTTAGCAGCATGACAACAACAGAAGAAGAACAAAATGAAGAGAAAGATACAAATACAAATTTAATGTTAAAATTAGCAATATGTAATATGTGTTACATAGATGAGTATACTTGCGCATTTAAAGAATATTATTATAAAGAAACATATAATACAGAAGAAAGTAAAGAAATAAGAAAATTATATTTTAATAAATTACCTAAACCATTTAGTTCAAAAATAATAAAAAGATGGGATGAAGCAAAATTAGTAAATACTTTAGGAGCAAGAATAAAATTTTTACAACAATGGTATAGAAACCTATGTGAAAAATATAAAGAAGAAATAAAAATGAATAAAACATTAATAAGAAATTTAGCATGTTGCAAAGATAAAATAGCACCTTAATTTGGATGCGAAGAAAGATATTATATGAAAAGAAAAAGACATAAGAAATATAAGAAATACAAAAAATCAAAATATAAATATAAGAAACCAAGAAAAAGATATTATGTAAAAAATTATAAACATAAAAGACCATATAGGAAAAAGAAATCTATAAAAGAATGTACTTGTTATAATTGCGAAAAATTAGGACATTTAGCTAGAGATTGTAAATTACCTAAAAACCTAAAAAATAAACAAATATCAGAAATAAAAATAGAAAATACAAAATATATGCAGATAGATTATATAGATTACGAATTAGAAAGTAAAGATAGTAAAGATGAAATTTCAAAGAATAAAACAGATAATGAAATAGATAGTGAATTAGATGAATTAAATGACTGAAGAAGATATAAAAATAATAACAAAGGAAGAATATTTAAATGAAGAAGGAACAGATCAAAAAATAATATTTGATAGTCACATATTTGATGAAATAAAAGGAAAAAAATTAGACTTAAGTGTAGAAAAAATATTTAAAATACCAACAATAAAAAACATATTTAGTAAAAGAAAAGAAGAATACTACGTAGTAAGCCAAAAAGAACATGTAATAAACTGTAGATATGTAAAAGGTAAAGCTAGTATACCATTAGTAACAAAAAGGATAATTAATAAAGAAATAAACGATATAAAAATTAGAGACCCAATAAAATAGTACACCTAGGAGGTACAGAGATATTAATAGAAGCATGTTTCAGAGAAGGAATAGATACACCGATAGAATTATACCTAGCAGATGATAGAATTATAAAACCTAAATACTGCCATAAAAGGAAATTTAATATATCAAAAATTTTAATTTATAATAAGTGTGAATTATTCAGTAGCAATAACATATAAAAATATAGATAAATCATTGGTATTATATTGGAAAATAGTAGGAATAGAACTAACCCCAGGAAGTAAAATATTTACAGCAAGATGTAAAAATCTATATGTATTAACAACAAAACATAAAATAACGGGAAAAAATAAAATTAACAAAATACAAATAGAAAGTTCTTTCGAAAAATTTGTAAAAACAATTGATAATAATGATTATAGTTATAGAGACATAGATATAGAAGAAAATTTAGAAATAATAAATGATAGAATAAGCACAACAAAAAGAATAGCTTATGAAAAACAAGAATCATCAAGTTCATCAAAAAGGACAAGTTATGAAACAAGTTCAGCAACTAATTTAAACCAATATTACATAACTGGAACGATAAATGAAAATGAATATTTAATACTCTTAAATACAAGACAAGAAGAAAACTATGTAGCAAGATATCTAATAAAAAATGAGGAAATAAAATCTGACAATAATATATGCCCAGATCTACCAAGAAGCTTAATAAACACTAAAAATATAGCAGAAAAAAGAAATAACAATAGGAGTTAGAAAAATAGAAATAGAATTTGAAATAAAGGAAGAAATGCAAAAAGCAGACATTATATTAGAAATAAAATGGCTAGAACAAGTAAAACCATATAATATAGAGCATACACAATTATCTATAACATATAACAGAGAAAAATTATTCGTAAGAAGAGCTTTAACATGATATGAAAATATATGTATTAATGAAGCTAGTAGTAGAAGGGTATTACAGTAGATATTATACGCCTATGATATATACAGGAGCAGAAGCTAATTTATATAGATATAATTATTTACCAAAAAGTAAATGGGATAAATTAAAGACACCAATAATAGTTAAATAATTTAATAACGAAGGAAGCTTAATTACTTATAAAGCTAAGAATGTAAAAATACAAGTATGGGATAAAATATTAACAATAGAAGAAATCTATAATTAGGAGCTAACATCAAAAGATATACTTTTAGGAATGCCGTTTTTAGATAAATTATACCCACATATAATAACTAGAACGGATTGGTGGTTTACAACACCATGTAAACAGAAAGTAAGAGCAAAAAGAGTTACTAATAAAATAAGAAAGAAAACTGATTGGATAGAAGGAGGTGAAAAAATTACACAAAAATTAGAAAATATAAAAAATACTGAAGATACAATAGAATTGGTCGTATTTTCAATAAATAAAAAGGAAATAACTATATTTTCAATAAGTAAGATAGAAATAATTAAGAAAAAAAATTAGAACAATTATATTGGGAAGATCTATTAAAAGGATGAAAAAAACATAAAATTACTATAAAAATTGATTTAATAGATAAAAATAGCATAATAACTCATATACCATTAACATATAATTTGACTATTTAAAAGAATTTAAAATGCACATAGAAGAATTATTAGAAAAACAATATATACAAAAAAGTAATAGTAAACATAATAGCCCAGCATTTATAGTAAATAAACATAGTGAACAAAAAGAGGAAAAAGTAGAATAGTTATTGATTATAGAAATTTAAATGCAAAAACTATGACATATAATTACCCAATACCTAATAAGATATTAAAAATAAGATAAATACAAGGATATAATTACTTTAGTAAATTTGATTGTAAATTAGGATTTTCCCATTTAAAGTTAGAAGAAGAATCTAAGGAATTAACCGCATTTACGGTACTACAAGGATTTTATGAATGGAATGTACTACCATTTGGATATAAAAATGCACCAGGTAGATATCAACATTTTATGGATAGTTATTTTAAACAATTGCCTAATTGTATAGTATATATAGATGATATACTATTTTATACAAAACCAAAGAAGAACATTTAAAATTATTAGACAATTTACGGATACAATAGAAAAATCAGGAATAAGTTTAAGTGAAAAGAAAGCTGAAATTACGAAAAATCAGATAGAATTTTTAGGAATACAAATAGATAAAAGTGGAGTAAAAATGCAACAACATATAGTACAAAAAGTAATAAATTCAAAAGAAGAATTAGACACAAAAAAGAAATTACAATCATTTTTAGGATTAGTAAACCAAGTAACAGAATATATACCAAAATTAGCAGAAAACCTAAAGCCTTTACAAAAAAAATTAAAAAAGGATGTAGAATATAATTACAATGAAGAAGATAAAAAACAAGTTCAAAAAATAAAAATACTTTGTAAAGAATTACCAAAATTACAATTTCCAGACGAAAATAGAAAATTTATATATATAGTAGAAGCAGATGCTAGTGAATGTAGTTATGGAGGAGTACTTAAATATAGATATGAAGAAGAAAAATTAGAACACCATTGTAGATACTACTCAGGTACGTTTAATGAAACAGAAATAAAATGGGAAATAAATAGAAAAGAATTATATTCATTATATAAATGTTTATTAGCATTTGAGCCATATATTGTATATAACAAGTTTATTGTACGAACAGATAATACACAGGTACATTGGTGGCTAACAAAGAAAATACAAAATTCAGTTGCAACAAAAGAGATTTGGAGACTGGTCTTGAATATATTAAATTTCATATTTACAATTGAAGTAATTAGTACGAACAAAAAGTTATTGCAGATTACATATCAAGACAAAGCTACACAGACTGATATAATAGAAGAGGATACTTTAGAAAAGATATTCAACACCCTAACTACGCTTTCAATGAAAGTGGATAGTATGGGTAATGAAATAGAAAAGCTAAAGACTAATGAAGTTAAACCGAAGTCCGAAGCTACAAATCAGCTAACTGAGCAATGTGCAGAGCTATGTCGATCAGAAGACTTTAAAATTCCAGAGCTAGAAGGAGACGTTGGGTACTCCATAAAACCCATAACGTTTATCAATCTACTTCTGCAGGTATAAGAAAAGGAGTTAGGAAAAACACAAATATGAACCTAAATAGGCTATTTGATAAACCATTTATTCCAAATACACCAAAAGATCCTATATTCATACCCCCACAAATTATCACATACCGAGATAGTTTAAACCAAGACAAAAAGACCTACAACTATACAAGCCGAACATAGATAGAAAATATTTACAAAATACAAACCTTCTTAAATACCAACCCCAGAGCTATAAACATCCAAGAACCATATACGAATTACATAACCCAGAAGCTAACCGGATACAATAAGCTAATTGTTTTACCCAAAATCAAACCAAGTCTAGTTAAAACCCATTACGAATATGGACTACTTAGTACCATATATACCCAAGATGGAAATGAAATATCCACTATACCAGAAATATATGAGTCATTTAATATTTTTAAAAGAATAACCAAAGGTAACCTATTTTTTATAAAATTTTACATAGCACCAGCAAAAATATTGTATGATAAAGTTAAATCACCTATACAAGTTGTAAAAATAGGAATGACCTGAGATGTGATTATACCAGAAGATATTACTCAACAACCAGAAATACCTAGAATTGAGATACCAAATTTTTATGCAAATAAGAGAATTATTGGACTATCCACGATTTTTCAAGAGTAAGCAAACACTTATCGCAACAGAAATTCCATATGGAGTTATTATTAAAGAGGTAATGTAATAGTATACTCAAATTCAAAGGAACTACGAGAAGCAGATATGGAAGAGGTTAGGCAATGGATCTTGACGTTACTCAATCCAGAGAAAAAACCTATCGCAGAGCCATTAGAAAAAAATTTATTTCGGAAGAATTATTAACCAGATATTGCAAGTTAATTGGGCATAAATATCCAGACCATCAATGTTCAAAATGTAATGGAGAAGATAATATTGTCCCAGAAGTTCAACTGGAATAGAAGAAGATAAAAGCGACAGTTGGAAGATGCAAGATATAAAGCAATAATGGAGATACAGAGCAATAAAAAGAAGATAACTACGGATAAGAAAGAAGACAAAGAAAGTAATTCAAGTTGTTAAAGGAGAAAAAGACATATGGAAGATTTAAAATAGCTAGATAGCTTTACGTAAATTATCATGTAAGTAGCCTTAGGTTTTTTGACTTTTCTTAGTCTTTTTTGGCAAGTAGTGCCATTATTTTATTAGACATTAGCTTTAGGAATTTGCAGAAACATTTTTTTACTTTTGTAAAGTAGCTGACAGATGTAAAGAAAAATAGTGTACGCGTTTTCATTTCTAAGAATATAAATAAATGAGCACTTGCTCTGATGAAGGTAAGCCTTCATGCATTGAAGCACAAAATCTCTTGTCCACGATAAATATTTTACTTATTTATTAAAAAATAGGTATATTTTAATAGAAAAATCTATGGAGGAACAAAGCTTAGAATTACCAAACCTACCAGAACAGGTATATTCATTTACTATTATGAATAGCTAAATTCATAAATTCCTAACAATCATGATATGATAAAATAAGTTCATGTTAATTGCTTTATAGTAGAATTATTCGAAAAATAGCATGTTAAGAAGTTTATTAGCAAAGTGGAAAAGGAGAAAAATTTCTAAGAACTATGCCATCCTAAAGATGAAACTGGTGAGGCAAAAAAGCCGTGATAGGGGAGTAACCAGAGTAGAGACGTTGTTTATGGGAAAAGTATTCAGATTACCATGCTAATAGTGACCGAAGAATATGCTATTTAAGAATAATCTAGTATATAGCAATCTAAAGTGATCATATTTTGTTATGTGCATGATTGAAGGGAATATTTTGAAAATAGCAATTTTATGAAAAATGGATAATTATTTATCTGACGAAATGGTAGATAAATTTAAAATACTCATTTTAGATGTACTTAAGGATATAGAAATAGTAGATATAAGAAAAGTCATATTGAAAAAATATTTGATAGATATTTTATGACTAGAATTAATTATATACCACACCTATTTAACTACTCTTATAAATACTTACATACCAAACCCATATACTAACTATGATAAATCATGTATATTTAGAATTTTGAAAAATAGATATGAAATATATACAATTTCTTAGTGAAAATATAGAAGAATTAATGAGATTAAAACAAACAACTAAAAAATATTATAATAAAGTATTTAACCAATTTTAAATGATAGATAATCTTAAAATCTTAATCTTATATATACTTAGAGATATATAAATTATAGATATTAAGAGAATAATATTTCAAAAAGTATTAGACTACGAAATTGAAACTATAAATTGGATAGAACAGTTATACCTGGATAATTACCCAGATGGATATTATTTAGATTAAGAAATGTTAGAATATATTAGAAAAACTAGAGAAAATCAAGATAATCTAAATGAAGAAATTAATTATAGAAACTGAATTAGAAATATAATGGAGAATCTAAAAGAAAAATTAATACGGATAGAAGAAACCCTAGAAAATTTAGGAAAAAGTACATGTGATAGTTTAGCATTGAAAATCTAGAATTACATATATATTACAGTACAATTATGATAAATTATTATACAGAAATTTGTAACTCTGCAATTACTACAGGATAAAATGATAGACTATGAATATTTAAAATATTAGAGACAAAATATGGAAGAAATAATATTATTAGAAAAACTTATGAAAGATAATCTAATTGGATATTTTGAAACAAAAGATATAGAATATTTAGAATACCTTCAAAATAATATATAAGAATTACAAAAACTAAGGGAAAAAAATAAAGAATACTATAGTAAAGCATTTAACCAATTACCATGTAATCACCCACCCAAGATATGAATATCGATTAAACTAACATAAATAAACTCAAAATAAAATTATTTAGAGAAGTTAAGAAATATCCACGCACAAATAAAAATAGATCCATTCTACTTATAATAGATCTATTTTACCACACAAGTTATCCGCACCCCCTTACAATTAACTTGAGGTTGTTGAATGTGAGGTAATATCGTTATGTTTTCTCCATAATCCTAATTAATAGGTTGAAACACATTTGGTAAAGTAATCTGACCATTTCCACTAGAATCAATATTATCAAATTCCTTTTCAAACATAATTTCTTTGTTTTGATTACTCCTAATAATCAACATCCTCAATAAATTTGGCATTCTCTGTCTCAAAAAAGGATCTATTCAAGGATCCGTAAAACTCAAAGCCTCTCGATTTTTCTAAGTAACCTACAAAGTAGCAACTAACAGTTCTTGAATGGAGATTTTTTTTATTAGTCTTGTAAGATCTTGCTTCGATTGGACATCCCTACACATGTAAGTGTCTAATACTAGGCTTCTTACTAGTCTACAATTCGTGCGAGGTCTTAGCTACCACTTTGTTAGGAACACTATTTAGTATATAAACTGCATTCTTTAATGCTTCTCCCCAAAGAGATTTAGATAAAGAAGAATGACAAATCATACTTCTTACCATATTCTTAAGATTTCAGTTTCATCTCTCAGCTACGCCATTTTGACTTGGAGTCCCTGACATAGTGTATTGAGGTATAATTTCATAGTCTTCCAAATACTTTACAAAAGGTTCCGGAGGTTGTTCACTTGTTCCATCATATCTCCCACAGTATTTTCCTCCACATTCAGATTTGATAGCCTTAGCTTTTGTGCCTAATTGAGTTTCGACTTCAGTCTTGAAAAATTTAAACATCCAAAGATTGTGACTTCTTGTGAATTAAATAGAGATATTTATAACTGGAGTAGTCATTATAAATTTAATAAAATATTATTGACCATTCTGTGAAGTCATAGGGAACGAATCGGAATTGTCTGTATGTATTAACTCTAAAGGTTCTTTTCTCTTATAAGCACCTCTTTTCCTTATATTCGTTTGTTTTTTCTTTATAAATTCTATACAAATTTTAAAATTTGATAAATCAAGGGAATCAAGAATTTCTTCTAACACAAGCCTTTGTATTCTTTGTTTAGAAATGTGACCCAGTCGCTTATGCCTTAACATTGATAAATTCTCATTTGTTAATCTGCGCTTAGTACTGAAGTTACTTGAATACAGGTTTTCATTATTGCACGAGACTTGTCTGTTTAATTTGTATACACTATCAATCAGAGTACCATTCAATTAATATTAGAATTTAGGGAAGAAATACAAATATCATTTTCAATAGAACAGTTGTACTTAGATATGTCCAAACATGAAATAGAAATTAAGTTTTGCCTAAATGACGGTATAATAAATGTTTTCTCTAGTTTCAAATAGAAATCAGTATTTAATATAAATTCTAAAGACTTCAATAACCTTCATAATTGCTTTATCTCCATTGCCCACATAGATGTATCTTTCAGCATCAATCAACACTCGGCTCCTTATGCAATCCTGCATAGTGACACTTGCGTGAGTAGTTAGGCCTGTATCTACCCACCAAGTGTCACTAGGTACCATAACCAAACTAACTTTTGAACAAACGAGGTTGAGAAGTTTTTTTTTTTTCACGTAAGACAATGTACTTGATACACTTTTTCTTTATGTGATCAAGTTTTTTACAAAAGAAACATAATGATTTTCCTTTGTCTGTTTTTTCTTTAGTCTTAGTCTTTTTTCTCTTATGTGCAAGAGTTTTAATTCTAGAAGTAGATACTAAATGAGCATATTCCATCGGCTCTTCTTTAGTTCTATCCTTTTCTTGTACACGTTGAGCTATAAGCTCATTTAAAGTTTGATTTTTAAAGCTAGTGCCATTAGACACGAGGATATTATTCATATTTATAGATATAGAAGACACTATAAGATAAAATAAATAAATCTCATAATTAATCATTCAAATAGATCATGTATATGTGGAAATAATTAAATTAAATAAACCTAAAGAAAAATGATAAATAAATCAAAAACCTATATTTAACATACACATATACATAAAAGTGGTCTATCTCAAGATACCTAGCACAACATTATCATTTAATCTTTGAAAAGAAATAATAATTTATAAGTGGTACTCCTATACATAGTTCATGAATATTGATTACTAAAATGGCCTAACAATATGTCTTTCTTTAGACCGACACATTATCAGCATGTATTATAGATGTATCACATGTTTATAACTATTCATAATCTGGACAAAATAATCTCCTTTGGAATAATTATCTCACATAGGTAAACATGCTTACTTGTTCAAAGTAAATAAATCTACACAATAGAGATTACTTTGGCAACATATTGATTCAACCTACTCACTTTTAAATAAAAAGAAGAAATAAAATAATAATAAATAATTTCAAAAGTAAAAGTAAAATTGAAAGCTGGTAAGTCTCATGTCGTTACTCAAAGAGCAGGTGCCTTTGTTGAAAACAAGAAGGTTCTTTATCAAATTTTTTCTTAACCGCATGAAGCAACAACCCTTTTCCAATATAAATGTATAAATAACATAAATACCAATCCTTTTGAAGTAATTATACTGTCTCCCACTTGTTAAATTATTTTACTCTCTCTATTAATATATATAACATAGCCGACATATACATAGCATTCTCTGTATATGTTGGGATTTTTGTAATATGTTTAGAGAGTTGGTATTTTTTGTAATATTAGAAACATAAGTTGTGTATTTGTATAATTTTTAGTATAAATAATAGAATAAAAAACTTAGTAACTAATTGAAGAAAATGACCAAAAAATCAATCAGTATCTTTAAAATCAAATAATTTAATTGACCTTAAATCGTAACGGAATACTATTTCCTTTTCTTTAACACTTATAATAATATCACTTACCATAAGTAAGCAATTCAAGGGGAAAAAAATACCACAAAAAGTCCACTTTTCGACAATACAAAACTCTAAAAGGACTTAACAACTCTGTAGTTGAAAAATAACAAGAATAGTGTTTTCATTAAAGAATTTTTTTAATACTCAACAAAATAAAATCTTAATGGTTCAAATTGTTCATAAGAATTCTGTAATATTAAACAAACGGAAATCGCAAAGACTCAAATATGTTTATAAGACACCGAACATTGTCGCCAATATTGCACTTCAAAAAATTGTCATACCAAATGTCGCTTCACGACATAATTAAATACTAGAGGGTTTATCATTTTGACATAAAACAATCATGCCACTTAATTTTGAAAAATTAAGTATCACATCTAATGATCTAACAACACCTTGCTCTGATACTATTTATTGGAAAACTTTAAAAAAAAATCATTCAAGATTACAAGTAAATCATTAGACAGAAATTTGAAACTAGAAGAATAGTAAGAAATTCCATTGCAAGACTTGATTAAAGGAAAAATTAATCTTCTAAGTCTTGATATTTCTCTTAGTTTATTTCTTTTAAGAGATGGAGTAGAAAAGAAAAGAAGCATACTTAGGAACCATTCCTTATATAATTGCCTAAGTGCCTTTTCAGTTGTAAAGGTACATTTATTAGAAAGGTGAAAACTTCTAGAAAAGGTTCATGGGCTTCCTATAATTTCAATTAATGAAAACTTTAGAAAAGGTCCACGGGCTTCCTATAATTTCAATTAAACCCTTACTAATATATGTTTACTTTAGGCCCAAAAACTTTACTAATTTATTAGATCATAAATTTGGCTTCTTTAGAGATAACATAGCTATGTATAATATATTAATATGTAAGTCCACAAAATAGAAATTACTAACACCTGGAACATCTGGGTCTGTCATTACCTAAAAAATAGTTAGAAATTTACGATTAGAAAAAAGAAAGATAATCTGAAAATGAGACAGACTAAGACAATTAATGGTGCGACATAGTTACTAGTTACTCTCCCCGTTTCAATTTATTGTCCAATTTTGACTTGGCATGAAATTTTAAGAATGTAAAAAATACTTATTAAATTTTATGATTTTAAACTAAAGATAAGTGTAATGCACCAAAATATTATTTAATCTATTGATTTTAAACATGTCATTTAAAAAGTTAATTTTTTAAAACGGCCTAAAAAAGAAGAGTACGAAAACAAATTGAAATGAGGAGAGTATTATATAGAAATGACATATGAGTTTGTAAGCAGATCTCATGTCTTCGCCAACAATTTCCACACGAGGCTTAGCAGCAATGGCAGGAGGCATGAGTTCATGGCCATTAAATACTTGCTTGTTTACATTGTAGTAGTACATCGCATTTATTTTCACACTTGGATTGAAACTGTCTACTACTTCTCCTATCACTCTTGCAACAACAAGTGATTCAACATCTCTACATGACATATTGATCCTTTTTCTGGTGAATAGCTAATTATTAAGTATTTTTTAGTTTTGAGCTATTTATGCAATATTGAGATATACCCCGAGATGGTATGAAGAATGTTACTAGCACTGAGGATTTTATAAATAGGACTTTATATATAGGACACAAGTGGGGGATGGATGTAGCTTTTTGACTCTGTATTTATTTAAACCCAGTGTTGGGACATAGGATCATTGGACCCTTAGGACCACTAGCTCTGATAACATTTATTATCGGGTTTGAAATTGATAGGGCGTCATGTTGAAGTTATTAGTTGGAAATCAAAGTAGCGATAAATCAAATATAAAAAAAACATATTATTCAGTATGGTTGTCTCGAATCAAAAATGGAACATGATGGCACTTATCGCAATTAAGTCTTGATAAGTAAGTCAATCTCCCAAACTGATGAGATAATATAGAAATCAATAAAAAAAACAAGACCAAGGCTAGACTTCTTGGATGAAGTTAGACCAACACCAGTATAATAATAACAGAAAACTGAAATAAATGTCATAATAAATTCAAAAAGTAGTGCCATAAATCAAGAGCATCTAATACAACCTAGAATAATGTTGAATACATCTGTCTCCAAAAATAGGCAAAGACATAAAGTATATAAGATGAGGCCCTAAAGTCAATCCCGGACTCTAGAGCACATCAGAACCTTAAAGATCCATCCAATCTCCCACAAACTCAATCATAGTGTGTCGTACTCGAACCTAGATCTGCACTGAAAGAACACATTAGGGATGAGTACGGATTCACTTGTATATAGTAGGTATCATAGGCCAACTGAGCAAAGTAGGGAATAAGATAAGTAAAATATACTATGAACACATCACCTGCAAGTAGAAAGTCCTAAACGGTAGATCATACCATCTCTACTAACTATTCTAATATATATGTGTATAAACATAGATATGAAGGAGAAAATACACAAAAACTACATACAAATCAAGGAAACTAAGGAAAACAAGCAAGATATGTATGCAATACAATGTGGATAGAATGAATGGTGAAAGTCATCGCATAACTTTTCGTATACACTCACCGAGCTTGCAAATATCAGGCAGGACCCATGGGGGGTTCGAACTCCATATATTGTACCTCATATCTAAATCACAATCTTAATTTCAAATCTTCTCTCTGACTCATGTTTACGGATAGGGGTTTCATAAAGGTGTCTCAATTTCTTTCAAAAATATGTTTTCTAATGATACTAGTATCTCATAAATATATATGTATGGAATGAGGATGTAATGCTCACAATCGAATTAAATGATAATATCTAATCTATCCAACATGGATTATATACAAGTCATCCTAGAAATCAATACAGTATGTTCATAATTCATGATTATCAACTCTAATTAGGTATTATCAGAATAAATATGGATATAAGACATCATTAATATCATATTTACCTCTAACTTGGCTATTCTATCATGATAAAAGTAATAAATGCTCAAATAAGGTCTAAATTAGCAAAATAAGCCCTTGTACGAACATCTTATCTAGAATAAATGCATTTAAATGCATAGATTAGGCTAATGATGTAAAATAAAGTCCCTACATGGGCAACACAAAATATAAGTTATCATAAAGCAACCTCAATAAAATATAAGCCCTCATCCGGGCACACAACAATAAAACTAACCTCAAAATATAAATTTTATAGTTATTTTCCCCAATCCATAGCACGCTTTGCTTATTAATTAAATATCTAGCTCAATTTGATAAAAGTTAAGTCATAACCTTACTTAAAATGATGAAATCCCGGTCTAAAGTGCTTCAATACGATGTATTTCCTTCATGAACAGCCTCAAATCCAACTACAACATTTAAATATTGCATCTACGATTTAAAAGAAAGTTAACTATAACCATGTTACTTATATATAGGCCATGTCCAAAATAGATTTAAAAAAAGAGTTTGAAAACGAAAGAGGTAAGATTGAAATTTTGTTTGAGAAATACATTCCACAATGTTATAAGAGTATACAAGAGAAAATCCAAGCGAAAATGGGTTATATCGAGGTCCAAAATACAGAAAAATCCTTTTAAAATTTTATCAGTAAAAATACTAATTTTCTACTTTGCAATCATGATTTAAAATTACTTTTAAAGATAAAATCAATGGAAGATAGTGGATTTATGAGTTTAGATGTTAGCCACACGAAAATCGATGTTGAAACCCTCAAAAAGTGATTTTTCCAAAGCTTGAAGGTCTAAAAATAAAGTAGAATCAAAAAAATGAAGTATTTATACTATTTAGTGAACAGTACCTCACAAACACGATCAACCCTGACCAGGCCATTAAATTGGCCTTCAGGTTCGCAACAGCCTCATCACGTTCACAAAGAAAAACCCCATTTCCCTTTGCGATTATAGTCACCACCTCACAATTACGTTGAAGGGTAAATTCCTTATTCACAAACATAGGCCGATGCACCATATATAAGCTATGCATCTACTAATTTTGCATGTTTTTGACTATTTTAAACGAACCCTTGAGTTTCATTCAAGATCCTACAGAAGTAAGCCATATATGCTACTAGGATAATTTCAATATGCTAGAATTAATGGTGGCACTGGATTTTTGAAACAAGGTCATTATCAATAAATAATCCCGAGACCCTATTTCACTATTTTCCAAATGAAGGGTCGAAATGGGATATAAAAGTTTTGAAATCGAACCAACCCTTTTTGCTAATCAAAATTCAACATTTTGGATCTGCTGGTGGAGTCCGTTTTCTATTTGACGTATAGAAGAACAAATATTGACCCAAGTCAACCATATGACTTTTCAAGCCTCTAAAAACCACCAACTTACACAACTCATTTCCGATCCCATGAATAACTGTGTCAACCATTCCTGAACCTTAAAATCAATATATAACAACTATGGAATGGGTAAAATGGTCAAAACACATAGAAATGAAAGACACATAAATTCAATTCATTACTACATCCACCACTAAAAATCTAGTTCTTTCTCTAACTAAAGGTAAGAATATACCTAAATCGGTAAGAAGTTAAGTGTAACTATAATGCATGTTGGACTCGACCTCCAAAATGGCCTCCTTAATAGAATAGTGCCTCCACTAAACCTTGACCACATGTTTATCCCTAGAACACAACCATCTCACATCCCTAGCTAAAATGAACATTAGCTTCTTAATAAAGGTCAACCAGTCATTCAACTAAATTGAGTCCCAATGAAGTATACGAGACTCATCTAGAATATAACACTAAAAAATATTCATATGAAAAACTGGATGGATGGCTAACTATTCTGGAGGTAAGGCCAACTTAGAAGCAACCTTCTCAACGGTCCAAAGAATCTCAAATGACACAATATACCTAGGTCTAAGCTTGACTCTCTTTTTGAACCTCATCACTCTTTTCATGGGCAACGCATAAAGAAAGACTCTTATCACCAATCCAAACTTCATAGCACAAAGCATGTGGTCAAAATAACTTTTTTACCTACTTTGAGTTGCTCAAATCATATCCCAAATACCCAAAATTTATCCAAAGAGTCACAAAGCAAGTTTGTACCATGGGGTCTAACCTTTGAAGTCTCAAACCAACCAATAGGGGATCGATAACTCCTACCATACAATGCCTCAAAAGATAATATCTCGATACTCGAGTGGTAGCTATTTGACACGTCCCGAACCAGTACCTTGTCATAATGGGCATCTCAAGTCCAACAAGAACCAGAGAACACCCTGTAGACAACCCAACCAACAGTCGCATGCCTTAAGTTGACTAAATTTTGAGCATATAACAAGATAGTGTATGATTGTTCAAATCTAAACTCTGGGATTGGTCCATGACTGAGACTGACCCAACCAAGCCAACCATTCAAACCTAACCGATAACCAAACAAAACCATAATCCAAATTAATAGCCAAACCAAGTTCAATAACATAATATAATAGTATAGAACAACCAACAATACCATCCAAAGGTGTTAGCCCTAATACCAATACATATAATAAGGCTAATATCAATACCGATCCCACTTAGTCCAACTCATAATAGTTCCACAAAAGCCTCTAACCAAAAGAGTACCAAAATCTAGTTGGTACAGGCCCCCAACCATAGCCAAAACCAATATCCAAAAATAAACTTAAGTATGAAATAACATCTATAAAATGGAGCCTTTCAGAAAGATGAAAGTTGAAACATCCTGGGTTTTGACCCTTAGAAAATTTTAGGGAAATCCATTCTCCAGACCCAGTACGACTCATGGGTATGAGCTGTATATTAGAGTACAAGTGGTATGGTCCTATCGTTGCTGACCAATGTTAGTTGGTGGGATGGTTTTGGTCACTAAAATAGGTACAACTTAGGGGTATGAGTCGTAAGGGCTTGATACGAGTCGTATCAAAGACTTGTATGGTAGACAGTGTTGATCCTCTTGGTATTTTATTCATCCATGGATATGGGTCATGGGTACGAACCGTATGTTGTGGTTACGACTTGGTAGGATGAGTCATCTACTAGAAAATATTTGATTCAAGGGTTGAGGTCCAAATATAAGTGGTGGGTACCAATCTTATAGAAGGGTACAACTTGTGAGGGTCAGTCGTATCCCTATGATGGGTTTTTAAGAGATTTAAGTGGGGGTATTCTGGATATTTCCCTACTTACCTTAATTAGGACCCACGACTTCTAATATACTTAGAAGGTTATTTACCCTATTATTCTATTCATTAACACTTAGAAACTATTCCAAAACATCTTACAATTCTCTCAAGAGCTTTTGGGGCAAAAAGGCTAGGGTTTCACCTTACGACTAGCTTTGGTAATTTCTTTCAGTCAATTCTTTGGTATAAGACATAATTATCTTCCCTCATTGTATTTTCAACTAAAGTAATGGTTTATATGATTGATTTTGTGGTTTTACTATTTCATGATTATTGTTTTTAACTATTATGTGGGGGTTTTGATATTAAATGCTTGGTTATGGTTTCCTGTGGTTTTAATTATAATTTTATATGCATTAATAGTGGTTTTCGACAATTGGATTGCATGGTAATGGTTTAATGGTCTTTGGAAATGGTTTTGGTTATATTATGCCCCAAGGTGTTTGATAAAATACTTATAAAGATATGTTCAATGCATTACTTCTTTTAATGGAACTTTTGCATGTTTTAAATTGGATAAAGGATTTATACAAGTTTTAAATGGTTTGAAAAAGGCTAAAGGATAAATGGTTATGCTTGTGGAGAACATGGATGTCTCCCAAGTGGATTTAATATGGTGTATGGAAAGGGAACCTATGGTCCGCTTAACCTAAATGGTTTGGCTATGGATATTACTTGCAAGTAATGGGGTGGTATGACGATACCACTAATATTGACCTTGGTTAATAAATAGTAAATGAATTGTTTGGACATGGTTTTAATTGGGTATTAAAGGCACAGAGTGTAGCTACACTATAGAAGATGACGGTCTCGGGGGGACCAGAACGAAAAACTCATATTTGCCGATATGAGGGGTCTTCGATGACCATGTGCGAGTGTCACATTTTATATTAAAGGGATGTACTAGTCATCCCATGGGATATTCCCTAGTCATGCGGCTACATGTACTAGGGCCCTTTAAGCAGGGGGAGATGAACACATATGACCTGTGGGTAGTTAGGACGGCAAGCTACACAACCCAGGTAAAGGTTTTAAATGAATGCTAAATCCGATTCCATTTTATGGCACTTATATATATATATGTATGGTTGTATGCATTATTGTAACACCCCAGATCTGGTACCCAAAATGCTACACGGTACTCATAACCTCGAAGGACCACAAGCTAACCTATGATTGATATCTGTACCTGTATACTGCTTAATATACTATATGATTGTGGAAACATAAACTGAAAGGCCATAAGGTTCAATACTGTAACATAACTGATAAAGATATAACATCTGAATGGGGTAAGAAATACCCAAAACAAAACTAAAATAACATGATAGTCTGAACATAATAGTCTGGAAAGCCTCTAACTACCTGAACTGTCTGAATGAGGAGTTGATGGGACATTTCCCTACTAAATCCAACTAATAAATTACTTAATGAGATAATAAATAAATGATCATGTCATCGATAGATAGTACTCACTGCTAACTCTGATTGCTGAGATTGGAATGATATTGATGCTCTAGAGCTCGAGCTTCTGAACCTATGGTATAAGATACCATAGCGCAAATGCATCAGTACTTTACTGGTATGCATGAAAGGTAGGCTGTATGCATGGGGTTCATATACATAAACAATACTGGCTAACTGACTAATATAAATGTGAGAATACATGCATGAATAATAGTAACTATATTTGAGTCGTGATAATATAAGTTTACTGATAACTAATATAACTGATAACTGAGTTTTGATGACTGATATAACTGATAAAATAAGTGACTATATCTGAAAATCCTAAATCTGTAACTGAAACTGTGGGAAGTAGTTATCTAACCGACATGTCCCTAATACGCCATTGTGGCTGAGTTGTGGTCCAATTTGTAACCCCAATTGGAAGGGTGTCAATACCGCACCACTGATAAGGACAAGCTATGAGTAACCCTCATTTAATAGTATCCCTTAAAAAAGAATTGTAGGACCCTCACCTAATAGTGTTTATCCACCCCATCAACCCTCATCTGATAGTGTTGATGTCTCAACCTATGTTGGCTACATAGTTCTAGAATGTAAGGAAGACTTCTAAGAATCACAACCTCATCTGACAGTGTGTGTTCCCATCCCTGGGTTCACTCAGTGCTAATTCCTACTCCCATATGAATAGACACTGAACATGGATTACTAAACTAAACTGAATTAACTGAATTAGCTGAATTCCGTTGACTGATGAAATATTACTGAAATCTGATAACTGACTGAGATTACTGAGTTTTTCCTGAGTTATAAGACTGATTGAATTCTACTAAACCTGGCTTGACTGAGAGTATCTTGAAATATGACACTAATTCTAGGCACACATCTATATTTTTTGGGTACAAGTACCCCCAGGACTCGATGGAAGGAAACTGACAAGGTATGATGTTCTTGAATACATGACTAACATCAATAATTCATAATACAATAATTAAAGACATTACATGGGCATTTGATTATCATAGCTTGGTACGTGAATAAGATAGCATGTATATAGCATAATTTCATATGGCTAACTCATGAGCAATCCGACAAACAATTTCAATACATAAGAATAGCATGGAAGTCATTTTGGATCAAAATTAAGCTATACTGCATAATTTCTATCCTCCTAGGCATTTTATCAAACACCGTGCATGCACCCTTAGGGCATAGGCCTAATCATCAAATTGACACAATATAAATAATGCAATTTATGGATTTCACTCACTTGCTAATGTAGTTTCATGAAAAACACATAAATATTCCAACTTGGGAATCATATAACAAGATAAATATGGTTACAACCAACCCACAACATAAATATCATAATTCATAATTTAAAATAGGGTTCTTAAGCTTTATGGATGAAAGGAATCCATAAATCAACAAAACGCATACCTTAGTTCTTGATTTAGTGAAGATTGATGGAGAAATTTTTTTGAAATTGAATCCCCAATTGAAACCCTAGTTTGTTCTTGAGAGAAACTAGTATATTTTGGGTAAAGAATGGCTAAATCACGTGTTATTGGGTTTAAATAGGGGTGGAAAATTGACCCTTTTAACCCTGGATGCGTCTTTTAATTTCAACAAAATTTTTCCGAATTGGACCCCTGGCACGACGTGGCGCTATCACGCCATGTCACTAGAATTTGACAACTGGGAAATTGAGGGATGGCGTGACGCAGAGCCATCACGTTGCCACTTTATTTGTGAACTAAAAGTTTGGTGCGACGTGCCACTATTGCGAACCCCTACTGTAATTTGACAATTTCCATTTATCCTGTGGCGCAGTGCGCCACTGACTAATATGGCACTGTTTTACGACGAAAACTTGAAATAGTCATAACTTCTTACCCGGTTATCAAATTTGGGCGAATCTTATATCGTGGAAAGCATATTGAATTTTCCACATGAAAAAAATGAAAGTCTTACAAATTTCTCATAGAATAAATATCATTCAATTTAGAAGATAATACTAGACATTCTTGGAACGAAATTAGCTAGAAAACTTTGGGGTATTACAATTATAGATGATTTTACTTGGTTTTATGACTGACATTACTTTATCTTTATCATGACTTTTATGCTAGTGATCATTCACTAACCCCATCTACTGGCGGTTGTATACCCACGCTATGCAGAAATCGGCCATTCTACTTTTCCTGTTTGGCCCGCGGATTTAGTATCAACATTTGGACTGAAGTGGTGAGCTTCCATCCTTTTAAAAAGAATTATTTAATGTTATGGATTTTTTTAAACACATATTTTTTTATCTTAGATATTGGTTTTGGCCATGGTTGGGGGCATGTCTCAATCGAATTTGTTTACTCTTTCGGATAGAGGCTTTATGGTACTTCAGGGGTTAGTATGGGTGGGATCAGTATTGGTGTTGGCCTTGGAATTAGAATAATCTTGTGGTCTGACATCATTGGATGATATAGTTGGTTGTTCCATTCTTCTACATTTTGGGATTGATTTTTATATTATATTTTGGTATTCCTTTTTGGTTTACGATTTATGGTTTAGTTGGAATGGTTGGGTGGTTGTTGCGGTACAGTTGGACTCAGTTGGGTTGATTATAGTTGTGACCCTATTCCAGAGTCTTAATAATAACAATAATGCTATCTTGTTATATATTTGAAATTCAGCCCATCTAAGGCTCGTATAAGTGGTTGGGTTGGGTAATAGGAGGCGGTCTTCGGTCCAGGTTGGACTTGGTATGTCCATTACGACAATGTGGGGGTTCGGGTTGTGTCAAGTTGGTATCATATCCTAGGTTCATGGTCAATTGGAAAGTCCACAAAGCCATGTCAAATAGAGTCTCTTTTAGGGGTATGAAGCACGCCACACTCATAAGAAAGAGGCTGCAAGACATTTAGGAATTTTTTACTTTCTTGGTATTCTATCTTCAAACTTGAGTTCTCAATCCTTGAGTCTCCTCTAATCCTTATTTGTTCGTATTTTAGATCATGCCTCCTAGATCTGGAACACAAGGAAATTCTTTCGTCCCAACTGGGTATAATATTGAATGGGTACGTCCTACGTCTGGGGTACATCTTGAATCTCATGGTCTTATTCCTGATGGTGCTGGAGTTCCTCCTATTCTGGCTAGTTCTCCTTAGGTACCTCAAGGCAATATGATAAATACAGAATTTTGTCAGTCCATTCATGTCATTGCCCAACGGTTGCTGCTCAGGCTGAGCGGGGTGTGACTAGTGCTTTGTTTACTGAGGACATAAGGGTTGGTCAATTTATGACTATGGATTCTCAAACTTTTACTGGGGTGAAGGTGGAGGAGGATCCACAGGTCTTCTTAGATGAGATGGAAAATATCTTTCGGGTGATGTAGGCTACCAATGTAGAAGGAGTTAACTTTGCATCTTATCAGCTCAAGGATGTTGCTTATCAGTGGTATAAGGAGTTGGACAGGGAAAGAGGTGATATAGAAGAGGATAGGTTGTGGGAGTTATTTTCTAGTACCTTCATGGATTGGTTCTTTCCTTACAAGTTTAGGGAAGTTAAGATAGAGGAATTTGAGAACCTCAGGTAGGGAAGGATGTCAGTAAAGGAATATGCTTTGAAGTTCCATCAACTATCAAGGTATGCTCCTAATTTAGTGGTTGATATAAGGTCGAGAATGAGGAAGTTACTTTTGGGTTGAATAGAGATTTGATTCTGGAGAGCAAGACTGCCTTATTGATTAAGAATATAGACATCTCGAGGTTGACTATTCATATGCAGTAGGTTGAAGATAAAAATAGTAAGTAGGTGGAGTTTGGGGATAGAAATGGAAAGAGAAATAGGTTTTTTAATCAGAGAAATGCTCAATCTCAGAGTGGTAGAGATAGGGACAAGTGGCAAAAAGAAGTAGGGGAAATTGGGCTCCTTTTTTTATAGTGTTTTTTATCAGTCGGGTGACAGGAATCATCAAGGTGGTGGCAATTCTCGGGCACAGGTTGCCCAATCTCAGGAGAGCGGAGATCAATTAGTTTCTTCGTGTCCTTCTTGTCGATTCTATGGTCGTCCTCATTAGAGTTATTGTGAAAAATAAAGGGACAAGTGCTTCAAGTGTGGCCAGGCAAGCCATCGACTAAGGGATTGTCCAGTCAATAAGGTTGCTACGGAGGTGAATAAGTTTTATGTGGCTTCATCTTATGCTCCTACACCTGGTGGTGTTGTATCTGTTTTTATTACTGCTCCTGGTTCTAGTGTTGATCGGAATAGGTTGTATGCTTTGGCGTCCCGACAAAAATCCGAAGCATCACCTGATGTCGTTATTGGTACGTTACATCTTTTCTCTCGTGATATATATTATTTGTTTGATTTGGGGTCTACTTATTCTTATGTGACTCCATATATGGCTGTGTTTTTTGGTTTCGATCCGAAAGATATTTTGAATCTTTTTTCTATTTCTACCCTGGTAGGTGATTCGATGTTATGTGAGCAGATGCTAACACATTTGAGGATTTTAACTCTAAATATTGCGAGCTCTTAAGCAACTTTTGGTTGTTTTTGATCGTTTACTTGTGATATTGCAGTTGTAGCAAGGATGGGAGGAAAACATAGGAAAGATGAACAAAATAAGTAAAATCTGGTACAAGTGAGCTGATATGAGTCTGACGGCATTTCTTGCAAGCCGTCAGAGATGTGGTAAGATACCAGAAAAAGGCGTCAGGAAGAACAGTGAAGAAGAGTTACTGGATGAAGGTGACAACATTCTCAATATGTCGTCACTAGTGTGATAAGCCGTCAAAAGATGCCGGCAAGTGGGACAGAACATGGTGAAATAAGATGAAGGTCTGACGACATTTGCTACACACCATCACTCCTCTGAGACGCCTTCAAAAACATGACGATCAACACCAATATGTCGTCACTTAAATCCAAGCCCAACTGTGATTTTGTTATTTTATTACCTTAATTAGGTTTTATTATAAATAGCAATTTTGAGGGTTTTTAAATTATCAAGTTTTCATTATTTAGAACAAGAACTTTAGAGAGAGAAACATGTACATTGTTCTCTTTCGCCAATTATTCGTAGTTTTATTTCTTATCAACTATTCTTGGGTTTCTAACTTGGGATTTAATTGAAGAAATTGCTTGTTGTTTTCCATCTATACGTAAGTTGATTATTATCATCATGAATTCAACTTGTGATTTTTTTCATCAAATCATAAGCAGCTAATTCCATTAGCCAGGGTTATGGGATCCAAGGATTAGGGTTTGATATGATGCTAGGTGTTTAACGGATTCAAGGAGTAGTAGAACATCTTGAAATTCTGTGGTTTTAACTGAAATCTAGTGGTTGCAAACATTAGATTATTCCTTAGGTTTTATTTGGTTCAAACGGAGAAATAGACTAGAGGATGGAAATTATCAACAGGGACTCAGAAGTTACCAACCTTCTGTTTAATGATTAATGCCGTAACTGGATTAATATACCTGAGATAACATTTGTTTGGATGTAGATAAATTATCTAAGTTCGAGAGAATTAGATAATAAACTATCTAGTGAGGTCGAGAGATAAGTCAGATAGTATCATAGTCAGGGATATTCTGTTGTTCTACTCATTCTGAGGGTCTCTAGCATTACCTAGTATCTGCCAATAGCCGAAACCTTTGGTGATCATAACTCTGGTTTCCCATTTATATTGATAACAACACTATTATTTAGAAAGTGAAGATTAATTCATTGTGAACTTTAAACCCCCATCTTTCGGAAATAATAAACTACCAGTAAAGTATTTCATAAATAAATTGACGTTCACACCCTATTCCCTGTTGGATTTGACCCCAACCTAGTTGGGTTTTATATTGGCAATGATCGCTTACACCCATTCAAGAGTGTAATTTAAGCGTTATCACTGGTTATTGCTAAGAGAGTCTATTGGGGGGGTGTCATATCTGTTGGTAGCAAGCAAACCTTGGCGAATCTATTTGAGTTGGATATGGTAGATTTTGATGTAATTCTAGGTATGGATTGGTTACATTCTTTTTATGCGTCTATAGATTGTTGGACCCGTAGGGTTATATTTAAGTTTCCTGATGAACCAGTTATAGAATGGGAAGGTAGTTCTTTAGCTCCTGGGGAGGGGGGTTATTTCTTATCTTAGAGATCGAAGGTTAATCTCTAAGGGTTGTTTTTATCACTTGGTCCAGGTTAAAGATTCTAACTCGAAAAGTCCTTCTTTGTCTTCGGTCCCTGTGGTTAATGAGTTTCTAGAGGTCTTTTCGGATGATCTTCCTGGTGTTTCTCTGGATAGGGAAATAGAGTTTGGTATTGATTTGCTTTTGGACACTCGTCCAATATCTATTCCTTCGTATAGATGGTTCCGGCTGAGTTGAGGGAACTCAATGAGCAACTTAAGTATTTTCTAGATATTTGTCCTAGTGTTTCTCCATGGGGTGTACCGGTTTTGTGTGAGCACATGAAGGATTGTTTTCGTTAAATATTCATAGACTACAGGCAGTTGAACAAGTTGACGGTCAAGAACAAGTACCCTCTTCCTCGGATAGATGACTTGTTTGACCAGTTACAGGGTGCCAAGTTTTTCTCTAAAATAGATTTTCGGTCTGGGTACCTAACGAGTTCAAAGTATATAAGATTTTTGTTGCTCGTACTCTATCAAATTCTAGTATAGTTTAAGATATCGTTCCATAGAGATTGGAAAATCTATGCTACAAATTTGTATTATCTTGATTACTATTTAAGAATCAAATTGATGAAAGGAGAGTAATTTCTAAAGGTTTTTTTAAAAAATATGTAAAGAAATAGTGTTTAAAAGATTATCTTGGAGAGGAAGTTGGGGCTTATTGAATTCACTTGGTATGTTTATTATAATAAAATCATTATTTTAGTAATTTCTACAAAATTGTAGAATAACTTTCTAGACTTGATTTATGTGTTTATGAGGAATAAAGACCCCTTGCGAGTAATCTTTAAATCAATAAACTTACTTGAGACAATCTCTCTACGAGGATACAGATTGAAAGATATAAGATAAAGACCCCTCAAATCAACAATCTCTTCGCGAGGATACGAATTGAAACAAATAATATAGAGATTATTTAAATCTAAGAAATAGTTTGATGTAATCCTTCCGTGAGGATAAGGATCAAAAGAAGCAATTTCAAAGATTTGAAATAACAAGTGACTAAAAATTATTATGACTTATATTTTATGAAATACTTATAGTATATTTAGTTTTCTTCCTTGTGGGAAGCACAACTTAATATAACTATAACAATAATATAAAATATCAAGTAACGCTAATTTCTAGTACAAGAATTTTAACACGAAGTATTTAGCTTTTAAATAACATCAAGTCTTGAAAGAACTAAAATAAGATTTATATTATAATATTATACCAAGTTTCTTCAACGCTTCCAACACAAGGAAATTACTCCATTATGGAGAAATTAATAATGAAAAAAAAATATTGTTCTACAAAAGAAAAAGAAAGAAAGAAAAGTAAAGAAGACTAATTCTTATATATTGCTTATGTTGTTGGATGATTAATAATCAAAGAAATGCCTCTATATATTGAAAATTATAATGTTGAACCAACGAATGCATTCTTTGAAGTGGTGGTTGTAACCGTCAACTTGTAACTTCTTCTTCAAACCTTCACTTGGTGTAGTTTAAGATATCGTCCTACAAAGATTAGAAAATCTATGCTACAAATATGTATTATCTTGATTACTATTTGAGAATCAAATTGATGAAAGAAGAGTAATTTCTAAACCTTTTTTTTAAAATAAAAAAATATGTAAAGAAATAGTGTTTAAAAGATTATCTTGGAGAGGACGTTGGGGATTATTGAATTCACTTGGTATGTTTATTATAATAAAATCATTATTTTAGTAATCTCTATAAAATTGTAGAATAACTTTCTAGACTTGATTTATGTGTTCATGAGGATTAAAGACACCTTACGAGTAATCTTTAAATCAATAAACTTACTTGAGACAATCTTTTCGCGAGGATACAGATTGAAATAAATAAGATAAAGACAGCTCAAATCAACAATCTTATTTGAGTCAATACCTCCGCGAGGATACGAATTGAAACAAATAATATAAAGATTATTTAAATCTAAGAAATAGTTCGAAGTAATCCTTCCGTGAGGATAAGGATCAAAAGAAGCAATTTCAAAGATTTGAAATAACAAGTGACTAAAAATTATTATTACTTATATTTTATGAAATACTTATAGTATATTTAGTTTTCGTCCTTGCTGGAAGCACAACTTAATATAACTATAACTATAATATAAAATATCAAGTAATGCTAATTTCTAGTACAAGAATTTCAACACGAAGTATTTAGTTTTTAAATAAAATCAAGTCTTGAAAGAACTAAAATAAGATTTATATTATAATATTATACCAAGTTTCTTCAACGTTCCCAGCACAAAGAAATTACTCCATTATGGAGAAATTACTAAAGAAAAATAATATTATTCAACAAAAGAAAAAGAAAGAAAGAAAAAGTAAACAAGACTAATTCTGATATATTGCTTATGTTGTTGGATGATTAATAGTCAAAGAAATGCTTCTATTTATAGAAAATTATAATGTTGAACCAACGAATGCATTCTTTGAAGTGGTGGTTGTAATCGTCAACTTGTAACTTCTTCTTCAAACCTTCACTTGTTTCATTCCTTCACTTGACAGGTGTATGTAAACTTTGAAGTGGTGATTGTAACTGTCAACTTGTAACTTGTTCTTCATTTCTTCACTTGTTTCCTTCACTTGACGGGTGTAAGCTTGGAAGTGAAGATCATCATCACCCATGAACTTTGCTACTTCTTCCAAAAAGTTCCACGATTGTGGCTATGAAATTGTGGTTACACCCACGAAATTTTTTTATTTCTTCAAAAATTTATTTCTTCTCTTTTATTCTTCTTCCAGTAGAATTTGTCAAAAAATATACAATAATATGATATATTTATTTAAAATAATTAATATTTAATATATTAAAATATATAAATAAATATATCCATCAAATAGTTTAGAGTAGTTTCCAAGTGGAGGATTAACAAACTCTCATTTTGTTGAAGTTCAAAGTTTGAAGTAACATTCACTTAGTCTTTCATAAATCAAATCAATGGAGATTTTGAGTATATCTTTACTTGTTTATCCTATGAGTAGGTAGTTATTTCTCTTGAGATTATTCTAGAATAGGGTAATATTGTGTGGAAGTTGTGATTCATTTATGCATACGTTAGTTATTTGTTGACGATGGGTTCTACTATGACTTAGTTATTTGTTGACGATGGGTTCTACTATGACTTAAATAAATTGATTGGATTTGTGGGTGAAATCCCCAAATACCCAAATGGATTTGTGGATGAAAATTTCAAGCTCTTGAAAGCTCAAAACATCTTCAAAAGAGTGGTTTGAGTGAACTTTAGGAACCCAAGTCTTTCTTGAAAGAGGGGTGTGCGAACCAAGGCAATAGTACACAACTTCAGACATAATTTGCTAATTTTCACCATCTCAGACATAAGAGTGATTGTGGAGTTGACTATACCTTAGGTATCATCCTAGAAATAGGGGTGCCTAATTGAGGTATTTGATGATTTTAATTGACACACTCGTTAGGTACTCGAAAGGGTCAGTGAATGACATCTTTAAGACTTATGTTGACAAACTAGTTTCAAAGACTTTCAACCTAGCCTACTATATCATCAATGATTAAAATGTGTACCAAATCATCATGTTCCCGTGCATAACTTGCCCCTAGCGAAGCATAATCCCAAGATTCGTACCTAATTGACTACACTCTAATTATTTGTAGCCCGAAATTAGTGCTTTAAAAGTCCATGAATAAACATTAGTTTGATACTCTCTAAAACCCCCAATTTTTCCATAGTTGGATTCTAGGTCTAAATTTAGCAAGTTTCTCCTATTACGAGCTAATTTGATTGTCACTCACATTTTGCCTCATGGATTCGACCCCGACTCAAAATTGGATAAATATATTGACGACAACCACCTTGCACCTAATTTGACGTGTAAGTTGAGCGTTATCAGCCATCATGATTTGAGTTTTAGCCTGTGACAACATCATAAGAAATAGGACCACCCAAGATTGTCGTTGGTCATCACAGATTTCCTTCAAAACTATGGCAGAAAGGGTGGAAGCTGGCATGGCATGATCCTATTTCAACTACATCACCATGAACATAGTAGCTGCCAACATCGAGGTCACCATGCTCATGGGCAGCCAGGTTTCATTTAATGCAAAGGTCCTCGTCTTATTGCGTTGACTATGCATGTACGAGCATATCTCAGCCATCATTTCATACATCCAAAACCCTATAAGAATATCATCCGACATAGAACTCACCATACATCTGATTACCTTGGGGTTGGACATATAATCCATGCCTTCTGTATTGTCGCATCAATGGGTATTTCGAACATGCATACCGTCAAGGAACCCCAAGAGGTCTCTATATTGAATAAAAAAAATCAAAAAATGGAACTCCCGGGCAGGGAAGTTCTTTAAGTGAATTTGGTTATCACAAACTTAGACGAGAAGTCTAGGATTCTATCACAAACAAGATCAATGAAACAAAAAACATGAGAAAAGGAAAGAACCGAGAAATGTAGAGCGTGGAAGCAGGGTTGAGGGAAAAAACAAACAAGAATAGAACTAGATCCACTAGACTTCTGATACCATGCTAGAACGGTAGAATCGTATTCTAGAGATTTTGTTTACTGAATGAATCACTCAAAGAGTTAATGATATATTTATACAAACTACTTCCTCTGTTTTGGAAAAAAAAAAAAAAAGATAACTTGTTTTTCCTTTTAGACTGCATTTGTTTTTATGAAGATTCAAACATTGGAATCTGAATACATATCTGAATAATTAATTGAAATAAAAAATAATTATGTATTAGAAAAATATTTCATTTAATATAATAAAGTTATTATTTAGTTGAAAAAATATTTATATTTGTTAGAGATAATGGAGATGGTTTGTAATGGTAGTGGTGGTGGTGGTGGTGGTAATGATTGATGTTAGTGATCAGTAATATTGGTGGTGATAGTTGTGATGGTAGAGATGTTTGGCATTATAGTGACTGTTATGATGGTGGAGATTGATAGTGGTAGTGGTAGTGATGTAAAGTTGATTGATGTTATTACTTGGAGGTGTTGATTATGATAGCTTAAGAATGAATGCATAATGGTCTATAATGTGTTGGTGGTAGTTGGAGATGCTGTTAGTTGTGTGGTGGAGATGATTATTAGTAAAGATATATTGTAGTGATGATGATGGCTAATGCGGTAGTAGAGGTGGTGACACCGATGACAATGATGGTGGTGGTGGTGGTGCTGGTCGAAAAATGTATGGATGCTAATGATGTGTTAGTGATAGAAAGTGGTGGCGCTAATTATGATAGATGAATTGGTTAGTAGTTGGGATTGTCCGATAGTGGTTGATGGTGTCGTTGTTGGTGGTGCTGGCATTGGCGTTGGCGTTGACGGTGGTGATAGCAGTGGGTATAATTAAACTAATGGAGGTGATAGATATAGTAGCGGTTGAAAATAGTGGTTAGTAGCAATTATGATTGAGAATGGTGGTTGTGATGGTGAAGGTAGTTGGTGGCTAGGTGGTACTTGACAATGGTGGTGACGGCAGAGGTGGTTAGTGGTGGTTATTGATGATTATGGATAGAGTAGTGGTGAATATTATCCAACACAAGAATACCTCTTAATGATTAAGACTTAGTTTCAGATCTGAATGATTAAGAACTATTCAAACACATTAAGAGACAAAATTTTAATGAAAAACAAATGCACTTAATGATCTGAAGTCTGAATCATTCAAATTCAGACCTCCATTAAGTGCAAACAAATAAGGTCTTAGTCCATTTCAAATAGAATAACCATTTTTTTTGGATAAAAGGGGGGTGGGGGGTGGGGGCACATAAATAATATTTCTTATGAAACTATTGACATTAAAATGTTTATTGAATTTTAATTCCATTTTCTAGCCATTTGCTTGAAGCTTTATACAATACTGATACAAATTTGATACATATTTTACACAAATATGAATTCAACACAATAAAAGATAATATATATATATATATATTAAAAAATACATATTCTATATAACAATGATATAATTTTTTACTCAGAAATTCGCTGCTCTATTTTTTTTTATGAATTGTATCAATATGGTATATAAATTGTATCAGTATGGTATATGAACTATATCTGAACTACATGAGTCAGAATGATTCAAATTATGAAATAACCATAATATGACAATTCTTTGGGCTGACTGACCATCATTGTGTTGGGTTCGAAATCGAGAGGGCGTCATGCGGAAGCTTAAAATTTATAAATCATGAGACGATAAATCAGACGACAAAGAAAACAATACTAAAATATATTATTGATATTGTTTGGTCAAACGACCTACATATCAAAAACTAATATTGAAAAAATATAAAACCTATTGGGAGAAATCTCCCCCTAAACAAAAACTCTTTAAAGACTACATTGTGGATGCTATTGTGTTATGGTATGAGAAGGGGGCCTTCTATTTATAGATATCAAAAACCTTTTTCCAAGAAAAAGGTTAACCAAATATGGAAAAGAATTTTACTTTTTCTTTCAGGAAAAGTAAAAGTAATTATGCTAACTTTTATTTTCCTTCTAAGAAAAAGTAAAACTTAAATACAGTAAGAAAATCAGGGCAAAACCCCTAACAAATCTCCCCTTTTTGGCTTGATTTTCTTCAAAATATTTTTGATCCTCCTTCTTTTTTTGCATAATCTTTGTTCTTCACATATTCTTCATATATCACTGCTGTTTGACATGCTTTAAAAATTGAGCCTCTTTAGGTTAAAATTTATCTGCCCTTTTCGGGTTAAAAATATTGAAGCTCTTTTTCAAGGTTAAAAATGAGCTTTATTTTCAAATATGTGACAGCAGGATTGTTGAAAATATGATTAACAATTATCTCCATATGTAGCTTTTGGACATATATCTTCATTATCATAAAATTGGTTGCAGCTTGATATTGAAAACCGCTTTGAACTTGTTTAATCTCGTCTCACCACACCATTGGACTTTTGAACCATTGACTCTGGAACCACTTGTTGGGTTCGAAATCAAGAGCACGTCATACGGAAGCTTAAAATTTGCAAATCATGAGACAATAAATCAGACGACAAAGAAAACAATACTAAAAATATATTATTGATATTGTTTGGTCAAACAACCTACATATCAAAAACTAATATTGAAAAAACATAAAATCTATTGGGAGAAATCTCCCCCTAAACAAAGACTCTTTAAAGACTACATTGTGGATGCTATTGTGTTATGGTATGAGAAGGGCGGTCTTCTATTTATAGATGTCAAAAACCTTTCCTCCAAGAAAGAGGTTAGCCAAATATGGAAAAGAATTTTACTTTTTTTTTTTAGGAAAAGTAAAAGTAATTATAGTAACTTTTATTTTCCTTCTAAGAAAAAGTAAAACTTAAATATAGTAAGAAAATCAGGGCAAAAACTCTAACACATTGTCCAATGACGCAGACATAGATCAATTGTTTTGAAAAGGGTCAGCTCATGTCCTTTTTCATTTTAGTTTTTCATGTGACATGTTTAAGACCATGAAATTTGAGGGCATATTGGTACATTTGACATAACTTTAATTTCAAAACACAAGATTTAAAAGTTTCTTCACTTTCTTAAACTTCGTACGAAGTGAAAATAGATAATTATTTTTTAAATAGAGGGAGTCATACCCTAGCTAATTACGCATACAATTATGCTACGTAATATTTACTAATTAATTCTGTAATGCAATATTATATGGGCATTTAGTGAGCCCATACGCAAACATTTTCGGCCCGTTTGGCCAATAAAAAATATATATATATATTCACTTTATTTGGTACTTTTAAAGTGGAAAATAGAGTTGTTTGGAAAAGAGATATTTTTAAAGTGAAAAAATATAAAACGTGAAAATAAATTTTTAAAAGTTTAGAGTTTTATAAAAATTGAGTTTATGAAAATAAAAATTTTAGACTAAAAAAATTTAAAAGTGCAAAAGAAAATTTAAAAATAGTGAAAACACCTCTTGAGTTGTTTTTTAAAAATTTAAATATTGTGAAAATGTTTTGTGAAAATATTTTTATGGCCACACAAGTATGCTAGAATAAAGTCAAAACATATTTTGAAATATTGTGAATAATAATTATGACCAAACCCCTACTTAGTATATGTTTCGTTGAAGAAATAGTTTTATAATATCATATAAATTAAATTTTACTCTAGAATATTTACCTACTACACTATATAATTGTTTTTAAAATTTGTCAATGTTTTATGCTTAAATAAAAAAAAAATTATGGTGAAAAAAACAAATAATTTTACCATCCAATGTTTAAATTTAAAAACAATATTTTAATAATCTGATATTCTCTCCGTTCCATATTAGTTGATCATCTTGTTAAAAGTAGCATTAAATGCTTAATTAGAAATAATGAATGTTCCATATTAGTTGGTCCCTTATTATTAAATTTTTACCTTAATACTAATAAAAGCTTAATCATATGAAAATCAACAAGAAGAAGTTACTCAAACAACGGAATAAATATCAAACTATAAGAACAACTTATTGGCGAAAAGAAGGAAAAAATGATGTCGATGAAAAGTCTAAATTTTTAACTCCTACTTAAATAGAGACGAAGCGTACAGAAACACTAATATAAAAAGAATTAATTAACTCCTAAATTATTCATGAGACGAAGCGTACAAAACTCAATAACTGAATAAACACCAACCCGCATAATGGATTAAAACTCAATTCAAGGGTGTTTGGTATAAAAATTAAAAGGAATAGATCTTTCTCTCTCTATATAAAAGCAAAACTAAAAGCAAGACAAGAAGCCACGTGGCAGCACAAGAATAAGTCTTAGTAATAATTTTAAGACGGAGTTAAAAAGTATGTAATAAAAATTTTTAATTAAAAGATTAAGTATTTAAATTTGAAATACATTATCTATTTTTATTAAAAAAAAATTATCTTAATAAATAGAAATTCATAATTGAAGAATCCTTATAGGCTCTTACTATTTCAAAGCTATATCTTATAAAATTTAAATATAATATACATAGTTTATTCACACAATAATAATAATAATAATAATAATAGTAATAATAATAATATTTTTTTAATGCGTCTTATACAAAATGAGTAGTGTGTTTTATAAAAAATGAGTAGTGTGTTTCAATAGTGTAATACTCCGAAAAATTTTTCGTTGAAATTTTGTGCGTAAACGAGTTGGGTTCTATCTTCTAGAATGAATTATAAATTTTTTCGTGCAGAATGTCTTAGATTATGACCGACCATTCCGTAGAGTATCGAATAAGCTTTTCAACGATATGTGGATCATCAAAAACAGACACCTGAGCGACGAGTTATGAACATTCAGATCGAACCGTGAATAGTAGTGAATAGTAAAACGTGCAGGAAAAAGTACTGAGACCTGTCGTATTTTTTCTTCAACTTTAAACGATTATAAATCCTTGTACATAATGATCTGGGTGATCTACTATACATCAACGGAAAGCTCTGCGAGTCCTCTTTCCAATGAAATTGGTTTCATCCAATTTGTCTATTAGAGCAAAAAGTTATGGCCGATCTACTTCAGCCTATCAAAAGTAAATTTTTGGGTCAACTTCAAACAATCATAACTCCTCGTACACAATTATCTGAGTGAGATACTATATATCAATAGAAATATATGAGAGTCCTCTATCTAATGAAATTAGTTTCATCCAATTTGGATATCGGAGTAAAACTTTATGCTTGATCTACTTCAAACTATCAAAACAGTCCACCAAAGGACAGATTCGAGAATTATTTGATTTTTAGGGGCATTTTGGTCATTCCCTCTCACCCAAAATCCATCCAAACCCTATATTAAAGCCTATTAGAAGCATTATATGTTATATTTCATCAAATTTCCTCAAAAAGAAAACCCTAAGCTCCTACATCCAACTTCAAGAACCTCCAAAGTTCACCATTAATTCTGCAAATTTATTCAAGATTCCAAGTTCCTAGTTCAAGAACTCCAAGAACCATCATTCAAAGGCACGATTAACATCTCAAAAATGAGTATCGATCTAAAGTTCATCATTTAAGGTATGTGGGGTTTTTCAACAAGAACTCTCTTTCGTTCTTGTGCCCAAAAGTAATTTTCTTTACAAAGGCATGATTTTTATTTAATTTTTACGAATTTGAAGCATGAACCCATATCTTATGATGATTATTATGAAATCTTGATGTTTATCATTTTGAAAGATGAATTTACATGTGTGGAGATATAAAGCATGAATCTTGAATGATATTTATCATGATTTTGATATTTGGGTCGTGAATCCCCATTAGAAATTGTGTTTTTTTAGAAAGTATGTGTTATAAGCACGTTGATGTTGAATATTTGAGATATTTTGAATAATTTGACCTTTTGGTCTTAATGGAGTTGTTTTGAACTCGAGTGTGAAAGAAATCCACAACGTGGTTGATTTTGATAAATGGGAAGCATGATGGCTCCCGATGTATATTTATATATTACTAAAATTATTTTGTTGTGGATTATCTTTGAAGTTATCTGAGCTATGTCTGAGAGAAATCTTTAGCACCGAGTGGGAGGTATAAAGCGACCTTACTTTCCTAGAACTACGTTCCCCCGTAGGAGTGAGCCTGAGGCTGATTTATATAGTGATCACTAGTTTGTATGGATTTGATATTGATAGTCCTACTCTGATGGAAAAGATAGGACGGATCTCCCCAAAGTGGGTTGTACGGTGGACTCCATGTAGCTCACATGGTTTATGTTAGTTATAGGATCTTCCAGTGTGTGTGTGTTTCTTTGTGTCTATGGTGAATGGTGAAGTGATTTGAAAGTGGAATTGTGAAAGTTATTCTTTCGAAAGATTTAAATGATATTTACATTATGAGAATTGATACTCTTGATGAACTAAAAGTGATTGAAAAATTATACGATGACTCACATGTGTTATTGTACTTATTTCATCCTCTTTAAATTATCATGATTTTCTTCGGGCTATGTGAGTCTTTCATACATCCTGCATATTTCTTATAAATATTTATGATGATGATGTTTATACAACTGCATACACCCCCATATACTCGGTTCCTTTCCATGTTACTGACCCACATCTTCGGACGTCGACTGTATTTTCTCGAATTGTAGGTTTAGGTGCTCAGTTCTAGGTTCTACAGTGATTTTTTAGGCACGCTGTTCTACATCCTTTATTGTGGTGAGTCCTCATGTTCTGAGGACGTGATGTCTGATATTGGTTTCACGAAATTATTTACATTTGATAACTGAGTATGAGTCAGTTGGAGCATGTCTCAATGGCTCGCTGGTTTTATTGATTTTCTTAGAGGCTTGTCAGACTAGTATAGATGTTAGGAGTTGACTAATAAGTCGTATTTTGTTATCTTTCTGAAATTCTTTTATTCTTGGATGCTGATTACTCTGTTAATATTTGAGGGTTATTTATGAAAGCCTCGTTGATTTGTGTTGAACTGAATGAAAATAGCTCAAAGGGTTAGCTTGGGGCTACTCATAGCCTCAAGCACCATGTGACGCTCCGGGACCCATTTTTTGGGGCGTTATAAACTTGGTATCAGAGCCTAAGGTTTTAAGGTGTCTTAGGGAGTCTGACAAGCCGCATTAAGTAGAGTCTTGATTATCGGTGTGTAGCGCACCACATCTATGAGCAAGAGGCTACAAGATGTTTTAGGAAAAAGTGTGATTCTTTCTTTCAGATGTCTATCGTGCTTAAAGTGTCTCTCTCTGCTATTGATTCGTGCTATTCTCTTTTAGAAATATGCCTCCACGTCGAGCGAGAAGAAATAATGATGGTCAGCAACTTCAACCCGCTGACCCATTGAATGAAAACGTGTCTCATGCTGAATTTCAGGCAGCCTTTCAGGCGCTGGCCCAAGCTGTTACTACAAATTTTTAGGCCAACCCGGCCCCAGCTCCACAGTAGCAGAGAGGTTATTCAATTGCTTCCAGGATCTATGACTTCATGCGGATGAATCCCCCAGAATTCTATGGGTCAAAGTCTGATAAGGATCCACAGTTGTTTTTAGAGGAGGTGTGGAAGATTACTCAGGTGATGCATGTATCTGAGGAACATAGTGTGGAGTTGGCTGCATATAGGTTGAAAGACCTTGCTTATGACTGGGTTGTTGCTTGGAGGAAAGGTAGAGGTGAGGGAGCTATCCCTACAACTTGGCAAAAGTTCCAAGATGCATTCTTGGATAAGTTTTTCCTTTTGGAGATGAGGGAGGCAAAGGTGAAAGAGTTTATGAACCTGCGATAAGGCTCTATGACTGTTAGGGAGTACTGTCTAAAGTTTAATCAGTTGGCCAAGTATGCTCCTGACTTAGTGGCTGATAATCGGGCTAGTATGAGTAAGTTTGTGACTAGAGTGTTTAGTTATGTGGTTAAGGAGTGTAGGTCTACTATGCTAAATAGTGAGATAAATCTTTCTAGGCTAATGACTCATGCCCAACAGATTGAGGCAGACAAGATTAAGGAGAGAGATAGAATGAGAGGGAATAAAAGAGCTAGGTCCGAGCAGCATGGCCAGGGTCAGACTAGATCACAGGGAGGGAGTCGTCCTCAGTATCAGGATCATTCGTCTATGCCAGCACCATCATCTTCTAGTGCTCCCGTACCTAGAGGTAAGCAGGATCAAGGTAGTAGGTCATATGTATCCAGGTCCCAGTATAGTACTGGCAGTAAGCCAAATCGTCCCTTATGTCCTAAGTGTGGTAGGGCTTATTCGGGTGAGTGTTGGGGTGAGAAGAGGGGTTGTTTCTGGTGTGGTGACATGGGTCATAGAGTTAGAGATTGTCCACAGGATGGACAAGGGCATCGTGACTATCACCCTCAGACCCAAACTCAGACTGTTAGTGCTCCAGTTCCAGCGACTCGCCCAGCCCCAGCTCAGGGCGCCTCTTCTAGCAATGCTGGTGGGCAGCGCCAGAATAGATTCTATGCTTTACCGTTCCTCCAGGAACAGGAGAACTCTCCCGATATTATTACTGGTATGCTTCATATATTTCAGTTTGATGTGTATGCTTTGTTGGATCCTGGATCTAGTTTCTCATATGTTATACCTTTGATTGCTGTGAATTTTAAAATGAGTCCTGAGATTATTCCTGAGCCTATCCTAGTTTCTACACCAGTGGGTGATTCGATTGTTGCCCAGAAAGTATATAAAAAGTGTCCTAGGCTGATCTGATTGAGTTAGACATGGTAGATTTTGATGTGATTCTGGGTATGGACTGGTTGTATTCTTCTTATGCCTCTATTGATTGTCGGACTCGAGTGGCCAAGTTTCAGTTTTCGGGTGCATCCGTGTTTGAGTGGTCTGGGAATTCTATGTCACCCAAAAGTCATTTTATCTCTTACCTCAAAGTTAAAAAGCTTATTTCCAAGGGGTCTATTTACCATTTTGTTAGAGTCAAAGACACTAAGTCTGACACTCCAACTCTCCAGACTGTTAACGTCGTCAATGAGTTTTCTAATGTCTTTACAGATGATCTCCCAGGGATACCTCCAGATAGAGAGATAGAGTTCGGGATTGATCTTCTTCCCGATACTCAGCCCATTTCTAGTCCTCCTTACCATATGGCCCCTGCAGAACTTAAGGAGTTGAAAGAGTAACTCAAAGATCTACTAGATAAGGGTTTCATAAGGCCCAGTGTTTCTCCTTGGGGTCCTTCTGTGTTGTTTGTGAGAAAGAAAGATGGCTCTTTGCGTATGTGCATTGATTACCGCCAACTGAATAAAGTCACCATAAAAAATAAGTACCCCCTTTCGAGAATAGATGATTTGTTTGACCAATTGCAAGGTGCAAGTTATTTCTCAAAGATAGACCTTCGTTCCAGCTATCATCAACTCAAAGTTAGGGAGTGTGACATCCCAAAAACCGCTTTCCAAACTTGTTATGGACATTTTGAGTTTCTTGTTATGTCTTTCAGGTTAACTAATTCCCCAGCAGCTTTCATGGACCTCATGAATCAAGTGTTCAGACCATATCTGGATATGTTCATCATAGTGTTCATCGATGATATACTGGTGTACTCCCGTAGTGAGGATGAACATTCTGATCATCTCCGAACTGTCTTGCAAACCCTTAGAGATCACAAGTTGTTTGCCAATTTCAGTAAGTGTGAGTTTTGGCTAAGGTCAGTTGCTTTTCTGGGTCATATCATTTCTTCCGAGGGTATTAGAGTTGATCCCCAAAAGACCGAAGCTGTTAGAAATTGGCCTAGTCCTATTTCTCCGACTGATATCAAAAGTTTCTTGGGTTTAGCTGGCTATTACCGCCATTTTTTGAGGGTTTCTCCTCTATAGCGTCTCCTATGACTCGTTTAACCCAAAAGAAAGTAAAGTTCTTGTGGTCCGAATCTTGCGAGAAGAGTTTTCAGGAGTTGAAGACTCGACTCACTTCAACCCCTGTTTTGACTTTGCCTGATGGTGTTGATGGTTTTGTGGTGTACTGTGATGCTTTGAGAGTTGGGTTGGGTTGCGTATTAATTCAGAAGGGTAAGGTGATAGCTTATGCTTCTAAACAGTTGAAACCCCATGAGAAAAATTACCCCACCCATGACCTTGAGTTGGCTGCTGTTGTGTTTTTTTTGAAAATCTGGAGACACTATTTGTATGGTGTCCATGTTGATGTT
>NC_061111.1:71138614-71139241 GCF_002878395.1 Capsicum annuum
GACTTTGCCCGATGGTGTTGATGGTTTTGTGGTGTACTGTGATGCTTTGAGAGTTGGGTTGGGTTGCGTATTAATTCAGAAGGGTAAGGTGATAGCTTATGCTTCTAAACAGTTGAAACCCCATGAGAAAAATTACCCCACCCATGACCTTGAGTTGGCTGCTGTTGTGTTTTTTTTGAAAATCTGGAGACACTATTTGTATGGTGTCCATGTTGATGTTTTCACTGATCATAAGAGTCTGGAGTATGTGTTTACCCAGAGAGAATTGAATCTTAGGTAGAGACGATAGTTAGAATTATTAAAGGACTATGATATGAGTGTGCTGTACCATCCAGGAAAGGCCAATGTTATGGCGGATGCCCTAAATAGAGTGTCCATGGGTAATGTTTCGCATGTGGTAGAAGGTAAGAAAGATTTGGCTTGTGATGTACATCATTTGGCTAGATAGAGGGTTAGGTTATTTGACTCTGCTGAAGGTAGTATAGGGGTTCAGAGTAGTTTCGAATCCTCCTTGGTTTCGGAAGTGAAGAAAAAACAATACTTAGATGCTAGTTTGGTCAGACTGAAGGAGTCAGTCAAGGACCAAAAAGTAGAGGTTTTCTCCCAAAGGGGAGATGGTGTGTTGAG